>NC_041385.1:472892716-472910053 GCF_002162155.2 Triticum dicoccoides
CCTCTATCCATGCCTCTCTCGAATACGTAATACACATGCATACCTCTCTAGGCCCCGCCAAATGCAGCAACTACACATTCACACATGTTACATCACGTACCCGATTGATCTAAAAAGCCCTCTCTTCACGTTTATTTCGCATTCAACATTCCTTTTGAATAAAGTGTGGCCAAAAAATTATTTTAGAGTTTCTACATATATACAACATTACAAAGTTATATGGAGGAGTACGAATGCTAATTTGCATTGCATGGTGCCCACAATGATATTTATTCCGCACTGTGAATTTGTATATTTCTATACTATATACAAAGTTAGTCATAATAAAGAGAAACAAAGAGCATCTCTCTCTCCATCGCATACCCCCCCTGTACGCCCCTTTCACGTATGCACACAAAACTATCTCCAGGTCCTCTAAAAGTAAGCCCCCAGAAAATTCACGCATGTTTCATCTTTCTCTCGCGATATATGCAATGACGATCATTGTATTTGAAGCGAAAGCACGATACGTACATTGGACTTCAAAATCCACTCATTACGGTCACCATTTACGTTTAGTGGTTATTATACAGTCACGGGCTCACCGTACAACTATGTATTTGCTCATGACATGACTAGTTGACCAGTTAAATGCTCCACATGGCACCTCTAGTGTTGCATCACATTATCTCACTACCATCGTGCCCACCTGTCGACTTGTATCTACTCTACATCTACACTCTTATAAAATACATAAAATACACTCTTATAAAAAACAGAGTTGGTGATGATGGTGTGCCTGCCATCCTGCAATATAGGCCGTCCGATTTATATCTGACGGATAGGAAAGAAACTATGGCAATTTTGCAAAAAGGTACCCACACACCTCTCCACATTTGCAAATAAGGCCTTCCCTCGTTCATCCTTTTCTCTCACAGGATAAACTAGTCATACAAATGCATCTTGATATTACGTGCAACGCACGGGCATCTTGCTGGTAAGAATGAAAACAAACGACAAAAATATATTTGGACGGTGGTTTGAAGTCATGACCGTGAGCACAACGGACAAGGTGGCCTTGTATTGGTATGCTGAGCCGTTTGTTTTAACACACAGGAGCTGGTGTGGTGATTATACACACACGCACGCATGCACACAAACTGCATCCACGCAACACTCACACAAACACATGCACCCACGCACGCACGCAACACTAACACGTACACACGCAGCCACGAACGCACGCAACACTCACACGCACGCATGCACGTATGCATGCACACACCAGTACCCCACATGACCAACACACACTCTCACGCTCAAGTGCTCAACCTACACGTGCATGCGCACACATCAGGCCCTAACAGACACATACACAACCAGGTGATTCCCGTGCACGGGTTGGAGTCTTGTCACGCCTGCATAAATTTTTGTTTATCTGACCTTTTCCCTATGCAAACTGACAGGTGGGACCCACAAGGAACATGGTCAATTTAACTAGTCAACATGGCGCCACGCAGACTATTTGGCGGACAATAGAGTGCAATCCGATGCTGAACCGTGAGCAAGTGACCGTATAATCACCGCAAAACGTATATAGTGATCGTAATTAGCTTATTCTGAAGTTCGGTAACTGTATTACGCTTTTCTCTCTGTAGGCCCTCCAAAACTACATCTCTACACGTTCTCGTATGTTACATCTAACAACTATGCAATATAGCACTACTACTACACTCTAACACAATAAATCATATGTGTTTTTAGTTTTACTAGATATCATATTGTTACTTAATTATTCAGTTTGCATACATTAAAATTGCCTTTGAAATGTATGGTCAGTATCATCTATCGCGCGAGAAAAATCCGGCCCTTTCCTGTTTAATCGGGTTTGTACCGATGGATCGTGCGAAACAGCAAAACTATAGTACTATATAGTACAAGTGACAGTTCACTGGGCCGTCGTGTCTTGTACTCCTCCGTCGTAAGAGTGGAGCGCTCTCTTTCATAAACCTTCTAGTCCCTTTCACCGACATGTGGGACATCAAGCTACCGGGTCCACGTGCCATACTGGAATACAGTGTAGAGCAGCCAGGGTGAAGCACCCCAGTCATGGCGCCGGCGTAGTAATGAGCAATGAGGCGTCAAATCACAAAGTTGCACCTTTCCCGCAGTTAAATTGGAGGGACGAAGTAATAATGCTAAAAAAAGAAGTTGGAGGGACGAAGCAACCATCATTTCACTTGTTGCTGAATCCGCTTCTCCCTCATGTTCTTCAACTTAACCACATGTTGCTTCTGCCGTTGTTCTGCCTCATGTGGGACGCGGATCGGCTTGGTAAAGCACTGACACATGGGACCGCATGTTAGCAAACCGCCAGGACAACGTCCTCTGAAAATAAGAAACCTCCCCCGCCATCCACGCGGCAAAATCACCTCCTTTTTACTAATCTTGATTCTATAATTTTTTAGATCAATATAATTGAGATTTGTATAGATAGCACACAGGAGCAAAACTAAGTGGTACGGTTAAGGGCATCCACATGTGTAGCCAAATGTGAAAATAGCTTTTGGCATCGTGGGAACCATTGTGGACGGTGTTGCCAAAGCCAAAAAGATGGAACCGAAGCTCCTTGATTGATTTATTGAAGGAATAGAAAAATGCAACGTCTCTCCTCTTTCTCCCATGCTTGGACGCATGTAGTACAGTATAGAGCACAGAGTCTACTCCCCTATCCCTTCTATCACAAATCACAAAGCAGTGAGGTGTCAAATCACAAAAGCACGGACGAAGCAACCATCATTTCACTCTTCGCTGACTCTGCTTCTCCATCGTCTTCTTCGAGAAACCATCTCATCGCACTAAGCTGGACGGACGACGCTATTGTGTACTCCTAGTAGTACTAGTCCTTTGGTTCAACGGACTTCCTGGATGCAAATAAGGTGGTTGTCTCGGCTTGCAGGCGGCACTTACGAACAACTTACCGTGGTCTCCCTCAATGGTGTTCTCCGTCAAACGCACTTCGCCAAACCACAAAAAAAGATATCATCGACGTCACCACAATGGGGAAGGAAGTCAAATATAGTTACTACCTCCATTTTTTTGTACACAAGGCCAGTATATCAAAATTACAATTTGCAAAAGGCCACTAACACTAATCGAGGCAAAATTGATGGGGTTTGCCTCGTACTAGCAACCAAGGACATTAATATCCCCTGCATGCATGCGGAAGTGAGAAGGTTGGTTTGCATGGCGCTGCATTAATCAAGCGATGAGGAGTGAGATGGTTAGCTTTTTGGTCTTTGGAGAAAAAATACGCATTAATTGACACGTGAAACGAGGATTTGTATCGATTAAATCCCGCGAAGGAAAACCCCGTCTTTCTTTTTTAACACTAGTACTCCTAGTACATACATACTTATCCTGCTTGGGTCTAGGCCTTGCATTGCCAAACTTCGCCACACATTTTTGCCAAGCTTGCCTAAAGTTTTCAAAATGAGAAGGAGGTACACTTGCGCACGGCTGTCGCGGTCGCACCGCACCCTCACACGGTCGCTCCTGCACGCCTCGGTCGCACCTCACCCTCACACAGTCGCTCCTGCACGCCGTAAACCCAACCAAGGGAACGCACCCTCACTGACACGTGCTGTCGTATGTGAACAAACCAAACTCAGCCATCCTATCGCTGACACATAATTTTCGTTCATAGAGTATGTTTATCCAACCGCATGTTGGGGAGTATCCATACGACCCATGCCGTGGTCTGTTGGGGAAGAAGAAGAGGTGAGGAAGAAGGAAAGAAGGGTTAGGAGACGTAGGATATTCATCCAACCGCCTGAAATGGTAGACTGACCCAAGTCAGGCGACTTGCATAACAAATATATGTTTTTACACAGCAAAAGATCCATAAAAACAACAAAATAAAGAAAAACTATCACTGCTCGCGGAAAGAGACGGCCTCGTCATCTTTGGCTGCCGGTGTGAACCAGCCATAGCTGCCGACGTGTGTCTCCGCATCGTGATTGTCCTCGGCCTCCAGCTACTCATTCAAGCGGAGCATGTGGGCGCTCTGCATGGACGAGAGCACAACTCGGTTCAAGTCGAGGACGTCCGGTTCCGCCAGGAGGACGTCGATGAGAGCGGCATCCGTGTGCTCTGTGTCGAGTCGAGCCTCTACCGCCCGGTTCAAGTCCGGGACGTCCGGTTCCGCCTGCAGGAGGGCCACGATGGCAGCGGCATCCGCGCGCTCCGCCTCAAGTTGAGCCTCCGCCACCCGGTTCACATCCACGACATCCGGTTCTGCCTGGAGGAGAGCCTCGATGGCAGCGACATGCACGTGCTCCACGTCGAGTTGAGCCTCTGGCTCCAAGTCCTCCTTTAGTATCGCCATGTTGAACCGCTAGTCTGCCTGCACCATGGGGGACTCGGACACCGGCACGAAGTCGACGCCCATCGTCTCATACCCATCGGGGGCCTTCTGCGCCGCGACCTTCGCCATGAACATTGGATCGGCTTCCTCCTTCTCGTAGCTTGGCTCCATAGAACTCGGGGATTGGCCGCAAAGCGAGCTTGGGAACGGAGGTCTGTGGCGCCGACCGCCGCCGTGATTTCTGCGCGGCGCTCCAGCATCAGCATCTTGTAGTAAGTGATCTTGTGGTGCACCATGGCTTTCCGGCGAACTAGGGGACGCTTGATGCAGGCTAGGGGATCGAAAGGTGGGGGAATGGGCTGGAGATTAGGTGTGGTTTTAGGGCAGTGGCTGGCGCAGGCCGAGCAGCGAAGGTTCTGGTGTGAATGGTGGTTCCGGTGACGACCGGTCAATCGGTTTTGACTGTACATCGCTCTTGTCGCGTTCGCATTGCAGCCCGGCATGCTGGACCCTCCACGTCGTTCACCGAATGGAACGCACTTCGTCTTGCGTTTTCGCTCGCTTGTGGGACCGCAGTTGAGAGCAAACCGACGTCCCTCCCCGTCCCCCGCCTGTGTCATTTATTATACTACCACTCCCTCTATTTTATGCGGAGAAAATAAAAACAGAGGGAGTATACTACGGATGAGGATCCCTAACATGGCCGAACCCATTGAGTAACTGACATGCGGGGCCTAGCAAGCATGGGGTCCGCCAGTAAGTGACCGAAAGGGAGGGTAAGGTAGGGATACCTACGTCAGAGGATCCACTTCCACTACTACTCCCTCCTTCCATTTACTATACAGGGCCTAATGCGTTCTTCGAGGCTAACTTTGACCAAATGTTAGAGTAATAATATATGACATGCAACTTACACAAAGCATACGGTCAAATTCATATGTGAAAGGAGTTTCCAATGATATAATTTTCACATTATACATCTCATGTACTATTAATCTTGTCAATAGTCTAATGCGGTTTTAAAAACGCATTAGAGCATGGTTAATAATATAGCCAGTCGATGGCTATGAGGGACTGCCATGTCATCTATAGCCATCATCTATTATATGCACTCATACGGTAGTGTGGGCTATAAGGTTGGCTATTTCCCGCAAAAAATATATAAGGTTGGCTATTGTATTAGTACTTTTTTCCATCTCATCTCTAACTCTTTCTTCATATTTATTGTACTAGTATTTAACTAGGAATGCGTATATAGCTAAGGCTCTTGCATGAGAGCTCACTCCCCATACTTTTTCACATCTCTCTCCTCCACATAGGCCCTATATAAATGGAAGGAGGGAGTACAGATGTTGTTAGTACTCCACGTGTACTATTGGACAGGGAGCTTAAAAAAGTTACTATTCGACTGGCTATACGTGGCGAAATCCTAGTAGGAAGAGCATGTGCGAGAACAAGCACATTCACGTGGTTGAAAACAAATTGGAAACCATCTCGAGTACAAATCTAGGAGTACGTACGAATCTAACAATATTGATTGGGCGTTGTTGAATGTTGATACCTTTTTTATCAAAGTAGAGATACTTTGACTACACATAAAACTTATATGTAAACTAGAAAGGATAGGAGGGAGTATATTGTACGTTCAAACACGAAATGAACATTGAATACCCTTTATATATGATTTGCGGATGTTATGATCACTGGTTCAAAATTTTGAATCCGCCTTAGGTATCATGTGCCCCCACTCGTTCTCTCTCAATTTCATCTCGGGGTCAGGAGATCGATTGAAAGAGGACTAGGGTGGGTACATGCGAATGATACTCGGCGGAATGTTCAAATGAGGCATGCAGGAGGATGGACTCGACTGGAGGGCGACATGATCGATGGAGAAGAGGGTTGGAGAGGAATGAGAAATAAGAAAACGCCACATGATTATACTTGAATGGCTCAAATAAACAATAAGTTGTCTCGCTTGGCCTACATAGTGAAAGGCCTAATGCGCAACGCGGAGCACTGACACTCGAATATGGCCGGGAAAACAGGGAAACCGACATGTGGGGCACACCTGTCGGGACAACGTAGCGCAGACTAGTCCAATGGAGGAGCTGGCCGATGACCTCCTCGCCACCGACAACCGTTCATGTGGGTCGTTGGGGCTAACAACGGGGCGCAGCTCCAGCACCACCTCTGGACACGGCAACCGCGGTGAGGGACACGCTCATAACGTCGCTAGACACGGTTGGTTTTAGTGTGCCGAGGGTGGCGCTAGTGTTGTGGCATGACCAACAATATGTTTGGTTTCTGCCCAAGGTTGCCCCATCAAAGCATTGGGTAGCCAAAATTTTGGTTGAGGTATTGGTTGCCCATGATTTGGCCGACATTGGCAAGAAAAATGAACTAGAGTTGGCTAGAGTTCATTGGCATGCCAAAAAATGGCAACCATCCAAACAAAGACCAATCTTTGGGTCATGACCAAAAATTTTTAAGGTGCACTTTGGCCACAATCTAAACACACCCCAACACCCAGCTCATCGAGGATGCACGGGGCGCCGCGCCGCATCCGCGGAGTGATGTAGCGCGGCCAATTGCATCCTTAGGACCTAAGACCATGCCGGGTTGTCTTGCTTTTTCAGTGACATGCGGGGATCGCATGTGAGCAAAGGGCATCTCCAACGTTGCCACGACCGCAGCTGACTACCATGGCACACCAAAACCCTCGTTCCTCGCGCCGTCGCGCGGTGCGTTCCTAGCCGGCGCGAGCTGCCCGCATTCATGTCGTCCGTTTGTATGCCGTCGTTAAGAGGCTGGGTGCCCGAGGAACCAACTCCGGTGACTTAATGACGCACCCGGACGCTTGGCCTCACCGGAATGCGCTACTTAAAGCGGCAACTCCCAGCTAACCTCCACACCATAGCGCATCATCCTCCTACGTGGCACCACATCCGCCATGACCGCAAGTGCGAACGCTCTATGGGAGAGCTTGTCTTCGAGGATGAAGCTCGAGGTCACCGCCCTCGCTCAAGTCGCCTCTCGCAATGCAATAGCGGCATAGCCAAACGCGAACGCGGCCGCACAAGCGGTGGCCACGCTGGAGGCCGACGACGGGAGCACCGTCAGCCACGCGTCCTACTTGCCGCCGTCCAACGTCCGGCACTGCCGAGGTCGGGGACTCCTCCGAGGATGAGTAGGGCATGGGAGGTGTCGGTGTCAAAACTGGCGGATCTCGGGTAGGGGGTCCCGAACTGTGCGTCTAGGCGGATGGTAACATGAGACAAGGGACACGATGTTTTTACCCAGGTTCGGGCCCTCTCGGTGGAGGTAAAACCCTACTCCTGCTTGATTGATATTGATGATATAGGTATTACAAGAGTTGATCTACCACGAGATCAGAGAGGCTAAACCCTAGAATCTAGCCTATGGTATGATTGTTATCTGTCCTACGGACTAAAACCCTCCGGTTTATATAGACACCGGAGAGGGCTAGGGTTACACAGAGTCGGTTACAATGGGAGTAGATCTTCATATCATATCGCCAAGCTTGCCTTCCACGCCAAGGAAAGTCCCTATCCGGACACGGGACGAAGTCTTCAATCTTGTATCTTCATAGTCCGGGAGTCCGTCCAAAGGTCATAGTCCGGCCATCCGGACACCCCCTAATCCAGGACTCCCTCAGTAGCCCCTGAACCAGGCTTCAATGACGACGAGTCCGGCGCGCAAATTGTCTTCGGCATTGCAAGGCGGGTTCCTCCTCCGAATACTTCATAGAAGATGTTGAACACAAGGATAGTGTCTGGCTCTGCAAAAATAAGTTCCACATACCACCGTAGAGAGAATAATTTCCGCACAAATCTAATCTGCTGACGTACTCCGCAGCGCGAGATCATGCCACGGTCAAGCCTTTACTCGGATCGTTTTACTGTTCCACCTCAGCGTGTTTAGCAAGGCGGTTTCCTTGGCACGTCTTGTCGAAGCAGAGATCGTGTCCCCTTATTCCGGGATTCTCATCAATACGGGCGTGGGTAACCCAACTGCGCCATTAACCGTGACGCTTGGGGGATAAGCGAGTTTTATTAGGCCGGTGGGGGCTCGTAGTTTCGGCCACCCATATAAGGGGATAAGGATCTACCCTTTCCATTTATGCCTTCTTCTTCCTGTGCTTATCCGTCCCTGCGTACTCGAGCTCCAACGCCCAAGCCCGCACTTCCCACCTCAACCTTCTCCAATCATGTCTGGAGCGGGAGGTAGATGGATGGCCTCCTCCGTTACGGAGGGGCAAATCAAAAAGTTGAGGAAGGTCGGATACTTGTCTGACGACATCGCGCACCGGCTTCCAAATGAGGGGCAACTCATCCCCACCCCCAGGCCCCATGAGAGGGTTGTATTTCTTCCCCATTTCCTCCACAGACTGGGTTTTCCTCTTCACCCATTCGTCCGGGGGCTCATGTTCTACTACGGCTTGGACTTCCACGATCTGGCCCCGAACTTTATCCTCAACATCTCGGCGTTCATCATCGTCTGCGAAGCCTTCCTTCGCATCCAGCCCCATTTTGGCCTATTGCTGAAGATCTTCAGCGTCAAGCCGGAGGTCATGGGCGGCCGCCAAGCGGAGTGCGGAGGCGCCATGGTGGGCAAGATAGCCAACGTTACATGGCTCGAGGGCGCCTTCGTAGAGACCATCAAAGGGTGGCAATCGGGGTGGTTCTATATCACCGAGCCGCGTGACCCTGAATGGGCAGCGGCCACCGAATTCCGATCTGGCATCCCCACACGGCTCACATCTTGGAAAGAGACGGACCTGTTGTGGGGTAATTCGACAGAAGTGACCGGACTTCAAACCTGCATCAAGGACATGATCCGCAGGAAGATTAAACTTGTCACCGTAGTCCAGGTCATGCTCTTCCGCCGGATTCTCCCGTGCCAACGACGGGCTTTCAAATTGTGGGAGTTTGACCCGACCCGGCACCAGACTCTGTCCCGGCTCTTCGAAACAAAGCACGAGGACGCCTGGAAGGTGCTTTTTAAGAGCTCCGAGGTCTCCCCTCCCGTCACTGAGGATCGCGGATTCTGCGCCAAGTGCCAAGCCAGCGCGGTGAGCTTAATTTTCCCATTACAGGGTACGTGTTTTATATAGCTGGACTCTATGTGGGATCTAAACTCCCTTACCTTTAACAGGACTGGCTGGAGAAGTCCGGGCAGGTCAACTGTCCGGCCCATTTGCCCGAAGACCCAGCGGATGCTCGCCTAACCAAGTTGCTGGTTCCGGCACCTCACGTGGTGCCGGAGAAGAAGGCCAAGACGAAGGCCACGGGGACTCGAAAGAGCTCCCGGCGCCTGGTGGTGTCAGATTCGTCGTCTGGCAGCCCCGACGCACCCTCCGCCTCTAAAGACGAGGAGGAGGAAGAAGAAACCTCTCCCCCTCCAGCGGGAGGAGGAAGGAAAAGGAAGGCCGCCCCAACTGGGGAGGCCGGAGGGTCCAAGAAGGGGAAGACCCTTCTGCCGGACTATGCCTCCGATGCCGAAGACGGCGGGGAGGAATGGCCATCCAGGGTCAAGCCCCTGGCAAAATCGTAAGTGCCCGGATACCCGAATAACTTATGGCACTCCTCTATTATTTGGTATTTTCTGACGCTGAATTCAATCATGCAGTCCGCCCAAGGCTCAGCTCGGCGCTTCATCGAGCGGCTCCCTGGATTCGTCGGATGTGAACAGTGTTTCACTTCCGACGGCTTCCTCCCCGCTCCCTACGGATGACGCCGAAGTGGAGTCCCAGAATGGACTAAACCAAGAGGAGGTGGTCCTGGAGGCGCCGCAAGGCGACCTCCCGGACTCCAGGCCCGAAGGGGGTAAAGCCCTAGAGGGATCTAAGTCCGGCTCTGGGCCGGGCACAGCTCCGGAACCATCAATGGTTCCAGGGTCCGACAAGCGGCGCCTTCGTAAGAAGGGCAAGTCTACGACGCCGGTGACCTCCGTCCAACCGGAGGCGCCGGACAATTTGCTGGAGGTGCTTAACGGCGCCTCCATTGATGAGGAACACCACACTGTTATGAGTGCGGTGATCCAGAAGGTTCAGTCTGCCAAGAGCGGGCTGACAGAAGCCTGCACAAGCCTGTTAACAGGCTTTGAGGTATGTATTCCAAACATATAAAAATGTTACCACATAGATAGTAGCCCCTGATGCTCAGTTTGGCGTTCGGAAAGAAAAGCCGAGCTGAGGATCTAAAAAGATATACGCAGGAGTCTAACATAAATGTGTCAATATGGGAATGCACGCTGCGCTGCTGACCTCTGCCGCACTGACTGCGGAGGTCAATGCATTGAAGGGGAGTCTCAATCGGTCCGAGAACGAGCTCGGCCGTGCCAAGAAGCAGCTCGAGGACAAGGAAGGTATGTGATACCTTATTAAAGTAGTACCTTATAGAAAAGGATTTGGTCAAAAAATGATAGGAATAACGTGGGTATCGCAGGGGCCATGTCCGAGGTGGCGATCCTGAAGGAAGAGATCTCCAAGGCCGAAAATAGTACGGCCTTGGAGCGTGCCGATCAAGAGAAGAAGGAGGCGCGGGTGGCGGAGGTGCAGCAAGAGCTCTAGGCTCTCATGGAAAAACATGAGAGTTTGGAGCGTGACTCGAAGACTCGAGAGTCCGAGCTCGCCTTGGCTCTTGAGAGTGCGAAAACCGCTAAGGCCGAAGCCCAGAAGGCCCTCCAGGAGATCGAGGCGATGAAGAACATAGCGGCGGGTAAGGCCTTCTTTATGCAAAGCAAGAATATAAATGTGAATTACCTGTCACTTACCCGGATCCGGAGCTCTCCAGGAGCTTTCGCCGATCTTCCCCGTAGTGTGTCCGATGTTGCCGTATTCTACCGGGCCGAGGAAGGAAGCTCGACGGAGAAGGTATTCTAGTCTCAGTATGCTGAGGCCGGACATCCGGTGCCCCTGAGCGACCAGCTAAAGCAGCTAGTCAAGCTCCACAAGGTGGCCGAACAGGCCATGAAGGGCCTCATAGTTCGGCTATGGCCTAAGGAGGCGATGCCTGGGAGCTATTTCGATCTGGTGCAGTGGCTGGTGGACGCCTATCCATGGATTGAAGTCATCAAGCACTCCGCCTGCATTGAGGGTGCCCGTCGGGCCCTTGTCGGTGCTAAAGTGCACTGGGGCAAGCTGGACATGGAGAAGCTTGTGACGGACCCGCCACCGCTGGGCAAGGAGTATCGCACGCCTGAGATGTATTATAAGGGCATCCTGAAGGGTGCCCGCATTATAGCGGGTGAGTGCTCCAAAGACGTAATTTTTGAGTAAACTCGCATGTTGTTATCCTGTGCGCTGAAAACTTTGTTCATGTGTGCTAAGCAACGCTTGTTAATTTAAAATATTACCTTCTGTGCGGCCGTTTATCAAATCTGAGAGATGCAAGTCGTCGGCTTCTACCCCCATGCCACGAGTGCTAGGGTGTTCGGGATAAACCTGAGCGCTCTTGTTCCCATTATTGGGTCTATCTAGGGAGGCGCTCAGCACAACGAACCAGGTCATCGGACTTATAATGCTTTATCACTCTCACTTAGCCATATAATTCTATAATTTTAAATTTCGGCGAAGCCCCTAGTATTCGGAAGACCGAGTTCGGGGCGCTATCCACGCCTAGGCCAGATAAATCCGGCTCCTCGCTCTAAGTGGCATAAGTCTTTAAGGACTCGAAAAACCTCGCGAACAGCGACCGGTCTCTCGCACTATCATGACAGTCAGTTTTAGTTTTCTCTACTGAGGTGTTAACCCAGCTCAACTGGGACACAATCACAGTAGTTCTCCCAACGCTACCTTAGCCAACAATGCGGAACATAAGGTACCAAAACATGGGAGCCGGGCAAACCCAATTATTGACCCAAGACATGATTCAGAGCCGATGCATATAGTGCTATAAGTTTGGGGTGCCGCACTCATGAGAGTGTTCGGTCTTTGCACACCATATTATGGGGTACTTGAGCCCCTGGTGCATTGGCCGTACCAAAGTGTACGGTTGCATAATGTCATGACTGAACATATTTGTATAAAAAATAGATGAATACAATAATAGATAAGAGCTATGTATTATTTATTAAAAAGAGTTGCTATGAAAGCAGAACGATACAAATAGTGCGATAAGAAAGGGATGGGATTATTTGACATGTCCCCCTCCAGGGGCAAGCTGCGGGTCTTTAAGTAAAAACAGGTATTTAACTCGTTATAGAGACCACCTGGACATTCGATGCGGCTTGTTCTCGCCCTGGCTGTTGCATCGTGTGTTCGGCAAGTGTACTGCCAGACAGGTCCTCCGAATAATTGGGTCCTGAAAGTATATAATAAAAAAAGAAAACGGTGGAATAGGGAGCCCCTAAGTGCGGTTGAGCCGCATTCTGGGCATGCCGTAGTTGTGCCCCTCCCCTTATGCCCATGGTATTTTCAAAGCGTAATTATGTACGCGTGGTACCGATATCACCATCTGGCGAGGGCTGGGGTTGGGGCCGCACTGCTATGCTCGCTCGGATCGTGCCAGCCGACTTTGTTGGAGGTTGCTTCGGGCGCGCTTGACGTTGTCCGGACGTTTAACACCCGGATTGGGGAGCTGCCTTGAGAGGCTGCTCTGTACTTCCGCCGCCAGGGCCGCTGTGTGCTCCTCCGTTCGGAGAGAGCGTTCGGTGTTTCCATTTACCGTAATGACTCCACGAGGACCTGGCATCCTTAGCTTGAGATATGCGTAGTGCGGCACCGCATTGATTTTTGCAAATGCGGTTCGTCTGAGCAGGGCGTGATAGCCACTGCGGAATGGGACTATGTCGAAGATTAACTCTTTGCTTCGGAAATTATCCGGGGATCTGAAGACCACTTCGAGTGTAACCGAGCCTGTACAGCTGGCTTCTACACCTGGTATGACGCCTTTAAAGGTTGTCTTTGTGGGTTTAATCCTTGACGGCTCTATACCCATTTTGCGCACTGTATCCTGATAAAGCAGGTTCAGGCTGCTGCCGCCGTCCATGAAGACTCTAGTGAGGTGAAATCCGTCAATGATTGGGTCTAGGACCAATGTGGCGAATCCGCCATGACGGATGCTAGTGGGGTGCTCCCTTCGATCAAAAGTGATCGGGCAGGAGGACCATGGGTTGAACTTTGGGGCGACTGGCTCCAACGCATAGACATCCTTGAGGGCACGCTTCCGTTCCCTTTTGGGGATGTGGGTTGCATATATCATGTTCACCGTCCGCACTTGCGGGGGGGAGCCCTTCTGTCCTCTGTTGTTCGGCGGCCGGGGATCCTCGTCGTCGTCGCTATGCAGCCCCTTGTCTTTGGTTTCGGCACTTAGCTTGCCTGCCTGCTTGAACACCCAACAATCCCTGTTGGTGTGGTTGGCTGGTTGTTCGGGGGTGTCATGTATCTGGCACAAGCGATCGAGTATCCGGTCTAGGTTGGATGGGCCCGGAGGATTTCTTTTGAATGGCTTCTTCCGCTGACTGGGTTTAGAGCCTCGGAATCCGGCTTTGACTGTCGTATCCTCAGTATTGTCGCCATTAATGCGGCACTTGTGCTTGTTGTGATGTGACCTGCCATTGTTGTCCTTGGTATCCGAATTTCCAGGGCTCTTGGTTATGTTATTGCTACGAGCTAGCCAGCTGTCTTCGCCCGCGCAAAAGCGGGTCATGAGTGTCGTGAGGGCTGCCATAGATTTTGGCTTTTCCTGTCCTAGGTGTCGGGCAAGCCATTCGTCCCGGATGTTGTGCCTGAAGGATGCAAGGGCCTGGGCGTCCAGATAGTCGACTATTTGATTTTTCTTGGTTAGGAACCGTGTCCAGAATTGTCTGGCCGATTCCTCTGGCTGCTGGATTATGTGGCTTAGGTCATCGGCGTCTGGTGGTCGCACATAAGTGCCCTGGAAGTTATCGAGGAATGCGGATTCCAGGTCCTCCCAGCAACTAATTAACTCTGCTGGCAGGCTATTAAGCCAATGTCGAGCTGGTCCTTTAAGCTTAAGCGGGAGGTATTTGATGGCATGTAGATCATCACCACGGGCCATGTGGATATGAAGGAGATAATCCTCAATCCATACCGCGGGATCGGTTGTGCCATCGTATGATTCGATGTTTATGGGTTTAAAGCCCTCGGGGATTTGATGATCCATTACTTCGTCTGTGAAGCACAGTGGGTGTGCGGCGCCCCTGTACTGAGCTATGTCGCGACGCAGCTCGGATGAGCTTTGTCTGTTGTATTCGGCCTAGCCGTATTTGTCATATCCGGTGTGATGGTTATCGTCCCGTGATGTGGGGCGCCCACGCAATCCGTAGATCGATCTTGTTTGCCTTGCCTTATCCTCTAATATGTCTTGCAGGTCTGTTGCGTTTCCCCGTGCTCTGGTATTTTTAGAGCGGTGCCGGGGTGCGGCTTGGTTTGAGGGCCGAAAGGCCTCTCTATCGCAGCCACGGGGTGGCCGATCGTGCGCATCATACGTTGGTAATGTAGGTTTAGTTGCTTCCTCCTCTAGTTGGGGTAGCAGCATGCGCTTTGGGTAACTCTTGGAGGGGTCATCCTCCGCTTTTTCATCTCCATCCCCTGCTTTGGGGGTGTGCACCATGTATATGTCATATGACGAGGTGGCTTTCCAGTGCCCTATAGGTGCTGGTTCTTGGTCGTCTCCTCCATCGGCGTCCATACCATCGATGTCTTCGGAGTCGTAGTCGAGCATGTCGGTTAGATCGTCGACAGTGGCTACAAAGTGGGTGGTGGGTGGGTTTCGAATTCCTCGTCGTCCGTATCCCAACCCTGCTGACCATAGTCCGACCAGGGCTCTCCTGACAAAGAGAGAGACTTTAGTGAATCCAGGATATCGCCAAAGGGCAAGTGCTGAAAGATGTCCGCGGTAGTGAACTCCATGATCGGAGCCCAATCGGGTTCGATCGGAAGGGGTGCGGAATATTCGGAGTCCGGAACGGAGTCCGGCACCTCGGAGTCACGGGCCTTGCAAAGGACTAGGTGGTATTCGGCTCTATAGCCGTAGAGATTGCGGCTCCCGGGGCAGCGTCCAATCGTCCGTCCCCGACCAGCGCAGTCGGCTCCGAGCTAATGGTCGGAGCGAACACCTGAGCGGCACTTTGGGCGCTGTCCGGCGGCAGAGCTAGATCATGACCATCGAGACAGTGCGACACGCTCGGCCGTGGCTCGAATCCTTCGAAGATCAAGTCCCTGTGGATGTTGGCCGTGTAGTTTAAGCTTCCAAACCTGACCTCATGGCTAGGGGCGTAGCTTCCGATCTGCTCCAGATGGCCAAGCGAGTTGGCCCGCAGTGCGAAGCCGCCGAATACGAAGATCTGTCCGGGGAGAAAAGTCTCACCCTGGACTACGTCGTGGTTGACGATCGAAGACGCCATCGGGCCTAAAGGTGACGACACAGAGGAACTCTCAATGAAAGCACCAATGTCGGTGTCAAAACCGGCGGATCTCGGGTAGGGGGTCCCGAACTTTGCGTCTAGGCGGATGGTATAGGAGACAAGGGACACGATGTTTTTACCCAGGTTCGGGCCCTCTCGGTGGAGGTAAAACCCTACTCCTGCTTGATTGATGTTGATGATATAGGTATTACAAGAGTTGATCTACCACGAGATCATAGAGGCTAAACCCTAGAATCTAGCCTATGGTATGATTGTTATCTGTCCTACGGACTAAAACCCTCCGGTTTATATAGACATCGGAGAGGGCTAGGGTTACACAGAGTCGGTTACAATGGGAGGAGATCTTCATATCGTATCGCCAAGCTTGCCTTCCACGCCAAGGAAAGTCCCTATCTAGACACGGGACGAAGTCTTCAATCTTGTATCTTCATAGTCCGGGAGTCCGGCTAAAGGTCATAGTCCGGCCATCCGGACACCCCCTAATCCAGGACTCCCTCAGGAGGCGGCAGGGCATGGTGTGCCAACGGGCCGGTCCGTATCCCATGTTCTACTCTTCCTCGCCGGAGACCGCACCTTCACTTCACGGGTCTTGAACCCCGCCCCGTACATAGAGATCGCAGATGGAGGACATCGGTCACCGCCGTAGAATAGGTTTAGGGTCGGGTTTCTTTTATTTTTCTGTCCTATAAAAGTTTGAAATGTAATGAAAATCTGCCTTGTTTGCATTAATCTCGGCCGGTGTATATGAACTTTCTCAATAATATACATATTGTAGGAGTACTACCAAGATGCACGTGCGTTTCACGAAAGATCAAGATCTTGTGGGAGAAAAGGATGAATGAGGGAAAGCCTTATCTGCAAATGTGGAGAGGAGTGCGGGTAAATTGTCATAGTTTCCTTCCTATCCGTTAGATATAGATCAGACGGCCTATATTGCAGGCAGGCACACCATCATCACCAACTCTGCTTTTATTGAACCGAGACAAATCTAACATGCAAAGTAAAATAAACACATAGGGTCTATACATACACAATTTATCTTAGGCACTTCAATAGTATGTCCACTACACATTCACGCATTTCACATCTTTCTACATCTACGGGAACCTACGAAAGGGTTAATGTAAATTGCCTCTCTCTCACCTCCCCTGATTTTCGTGGTGGTGGGCCCCTCCCTCCCCCCAATCTACAATCAACAGCTCACATGTTTCACATTATGTTAATTACGTAACTGGGATTACGTAGTTGTAGCATTACTTGTCCTAAAAAACCCAACTAAGCCAACCTCCCAGCATATCGCGCGGGAAAAGACCCGGCCACGCTGTTTTAGTCGGGATTACCGGATTACTAGTAGTAGTATCGATGGATCGCGCGAAGAAACAATTTTTTTTTCTGAGGGGGCGAAGCACCTAGTTTAAAAGGAAAAAAGGCGGTACACTCACAGCACTCCTGTCGCGGTCGTATTGCACCCCACACACGTTCGGTCCTTCACACGGCTCACGCAAACGGAACGCGCTTCAGCTTGCCTCTTCACTGACACATGGGACTGCACTTGGAGAAACCGACCATGCGCCAAACTC
>NC_041385.1:472910255-472918735 GCF_002162155.2 Triticum dicoccoides
ATTCGCTCTGCCAAAGTCGCCCTCCCCGCCGTGCCGATACGTCGGCACTGCGGTTCGTCAAGGGGACGCACGGCGATCCTCTCGCTCCCACAGTACGCTCTCATAGACTGCCGTCCTCTAGCCGCGCCGCCACCTCTGGCTACATTCTTGTGGAGGCACATGGCGATCAGCACCGCCACCGCTGGCGACGTTCGTGTGGAGACGCATGGCAGTCAGCTTCTCCCATGGTACGCGCATTCTAGACTGAGGCCCCGTTCATGTTGGTGTAGCGCTGAATGTTAGATGATAGACGCTATTAATCTCACTATTTGCAGAAGTAGTTTACTATCAATATGCTCTGCTTAAGAAGCTTCCTTGCCCTGTTCTACACTCAATCTGCTTAGCTGAGATGGCATGCCAAGGCCGATTAGTTGCTAAAATATCCTGCCATATATTTATTGTGACGTAGATTGCCATGGTCTAGTAGCCAATCTGTTAGGTGAAATAGATCTACACAGTTTTATACTCGATCTTTGTTGCTGCGATGGCCTTCCATAGTTCGATGGCTGTGTGCTCGGCCTCATTGACTGCTGAAACAGCCTGCCATAATTTAGCACTCAAATCTGTTTGCTGAATTAGCTTTACATATATTTCGTTACTTAGATCTGCTCGTCCAAATATCTTGCCATAGCTTTAGACATCGACCTAGGTATTTTTTTCTGGACTTCATAAAAAAGCATATATGTTTTTCCTGTAATATCTAGTAGAAGAACTAATTTGTATGTCTAATAGATGGACAGGACTTGGATAACTTCTGCTTGAAGATTCTCCGATGCATATGTCGAGGGGGTTGAAAACTTCATGAACTTTATCAGAGCTGAGTACGGTGGTTCGAAATCAGATGTGCTCTGCCCGTGTAGCAGTTGTATGAATTCAGTTACAAGACCCCAGTCAACTGTGCAAAATCATCTACACTTTTATGGGATGTCGGTCACATATACTAGGCGGGTTCATCATGGTGAAGCTGTGAACATCAATGTTATTGACTACGTGGAAGCAGCAGATCACCATCTTGATCTGTCTGATGCTCAGGTGGAAGAGGAGGAGGAGGTGGTGGTGGCGGAGCCAGTGAGTTTGACCAACATTGAAACAATGCTATGAAATGCTCATGCATTCCGTGAACTTTCACCTGCAGAAGAAAAATGGTGGGCCCGCATGTTGGAACAATGCAACGTGGCTGTCACCCCAGGAAATAAGCTATCAGTATTCTCAGCTATGGTCACCTTTCTTCAGGTGAAGACATCTGAGCGGATAACCAACAAATCATTCAATGCGATGTTGGATGCTTTAAACAAATCTTTCCCAGATGCATCTGAGCTGCCACACACCTACAGTAAAATGAAGAATTTCCTTCGTGCAGTTGGAATTGGATATGATATGATCCATGTTTGTAAGAATAATTGTGGTATGTTCCGGAAGGATTATGCCAACTTAACTAAATGCCCGAAATGCAAATCATTAAGATGGAAAGATGGCGATGTTGTGAAGAGGATTCATGATAATGTTCTGAGACATTTTCAATTACACCAAGATTGCAGAGGTTGTTTCATGATGCTGAAACAAGAGAGGTTGTACTGTGGCATTCTAGGAACCAGGAGTACAGAGATCATAATGTAATGAGCCATCCATCTCATGGTAGTGAGTGGAACAGCTTCAATGATAAACACAAAAAGTTTGCTGCTGACCCGAGAAACATTAGACTTGGCTTAGCTTCAGATGGATTTAACCCATTTGGCCACCAGAGCGCCACATATAGCATGTGGCCAGTGCTTGTTATCCCTTACAACATGCCTCCAAATGTCTGCACCAAAGAATCAAACTACATGATGGCCTTGCTCATCCCAGGTTAAAAAAGTCCTGGAAAGGATTTTGATTTGTTCATGGAGCCTCTTGTGGAGGAACTTCAACAGCTATGGAGGGGTGTTCTCACTCGGGACCTATATAGTAGCCCACCAGCTGATTTCTTTCTGTGTGCTGTTATAATTTGGTGCATCCATGATTATCCGGCTTTGGGCACTATGTCAGGGCGAACGACACATGGTTACCATGCATGTGTTCGCTGTGACAGGAATCCGCTGTCATATGCAATACTTAGCAAGATCTGTTACATTGGACACTGTCGTTTCCTTGACAAGGACAAGCCGCATCCTAGAAAATGCCGAAGACATGTGTTCAATGCAAAGCATGAAAACCGTGATGCGCCAAAGAGGCTCACCGCCGATGAGTTGCAAGTGGAATTGGAGAAGGTCAGGCATATTACACCAGGAAACCATCCTGGTAATGGTAGCGGGAAAAGGAAGCATGGCAGGGCAGAAGAGAGATTATTGTTTACCCGCAGGTCCACTTTGTGGGACTTGGAGTATTGGAAAGATTTGGATCTGCGGCATAATCTTGATGTGATGCACATCGATAAAAATACATGTGACAGCATTATCGGCACACTTCTTAATATTGAAGGCAAGACGAAAGATACCTTAAAATCTAGGATTGATTTGACACGCCTGGGTATCAGAAAGGATTTGCAGGTGCAAGATGAAGGTAAACCACGGGATATGGCACCAGCTGTGTACGTCTTGGACAAGGTAAAAAGAAAAGAATTCTGCGAGGTCCTGTCACGTGTGAGATTCCCACATGGATTTGCTTCCAACCCTAAAAGGAGAGTCAGTGCAGATGGAAACAAGGTACAAGGTTTGAAAACTCATGACGGCCACGTCCTACTTCAAAGGGTTTTACCTGCTATCCTTAGAGGATTGGGCCGCCCTGACTTATACAGAGCAGTTGTAGAGTTGGGAAAATTCTTCAAGGAACTCTGCAGTAGAAATATCAGGATAGATGCTTTGGAGCGTCTTAGAGACAAGATACCAACTATCCTATGCGACCGTTAGAAGATATATCATCCAGCCTTCTTTGATGTGATGGTGCATTTGGCTGTTCATCTACCTGATGAGGCACTACTTAGAGGTCCAGTACAGTATGGTTGGATGTACCCTATTGAAAGGCGGCTAGGCACTTTCAAGGGCTATGTTAGGAACAGAGCTAGACCCGATGGTTCCATTGCAGAGGCCTACATTTCTATAGAAGCATTGCCATTCTGCTCAAAATACATTGAAACAGCTGATCAACTTAGCAAAGAGGTGGGTGAAGACAATCCTGGGCTCAATGTTTTCGATTATTCTGTTTGAGTTACAGGGAAGAGTCGACAAGAGGACAAACCTTAAGATTTGGACAAAATGGTTTGGTATGTGTTGAATAACTGTCCTGAGATACTACCTTATATCAAGTACAGTACTCTAGCTTATACATCATAATCTACTAAACTTGCAGCACATTCTTATATATTTAGATGTTTGACGCGATCACCATGTTGTGCAGCATCTACAAAAAGGAGTTACAGTCGCAAAATCCAAGAAACATTGACAAACTGGTTATGGCAGGATTTGCGAAATGGTTCAAGAACCATGTAAGCTTTTGAATTGCACTATCAGTTTTTTTAATATATTGAGTACATAAGATGATCAGCTTGTCTATTTTCTAACCATAGGTTAAGAAGATGTGGGAGGATGGGCAGGCAGTTGATGATGCCCTTTACTCACTATCAATGGGTCCTGATACTCGGGTAAGACATTATGGATCTTGTATTGTTGGAGATGTGCGCTACAACACCCTTGCACGAGACGAAGGCAGGAAGACACAAAACAGTGCCATCATGAGAATGGATACGTATGACAAAGAGACAACTGAAATGTATGCTAACATAACAGACATTGTTCAGTTGCAGTATATCTCCAGTTTCGAGGATCATTGGTGTCTGGTTCTGTTGTGCTGTCGTTGGTATAACCTGTTTTCCAGGATCGCAAAACCCAGAGCTGATGATTGGCAATGACGTTGGTTCTGTTGTTCTGTTGTGCTGTCGTTGGTATAACATGTCAAGGCGGCGTACCAGACCAACGAGCCATTTATTTTGGCAAATCAAGCAACACATATATTCTTCTTGGAAGACACATTTGCACGTAGCAATGATTAGAGAGTATTGCAAAGGTTTGAGCAGAGGAATTCATT
Source organism: Triticum dicoccoides (assembly GCF_002162155.2). Taxonomy (NCBI): domain Eukaryota; kingdom Viridiplantae; phylum Streptophyta; class Magnoliopsida; order Poales; family Poaceae; genus Triticum; species Triticum dicoccoides. Next base: position 472,914,354 of record NC_041385.1, read on the forward strand.
TAATGAAGTTGCACAACAAGATGATGCTTACACTGCTCCTGATGTACAAGATAACACAGATGTTCCTAATATCTTTGAGAACCATCACGTCAATGACGTCGGTGAAAAGATTGCATGTCGTGGACATACAAGAGTTGATCAAGAAGAAGTCGACGTTCGAGGACGTTGAGGACGAAGAAGAAGATGACACCATGGGGAATTACGATTCAGACTGATACACATGGCGAAGATGTTGACGCTGCTGCTGCGGATGATGATTACATTGCTTTTGTCGTATTTGCCTGTCACAAGATGTTTTTTATCTACTATGTGAAATTGTGTTTGCTATGACAACTGAAACCTGATGAACATGTTGTTTAGTATTTTGCTGTGAGAACATCACTTATTATGTATGCTGATTTGTGTTTAGTGATTGTATGACAACTAAAACATGATGACATTGTTGTTTAGTTGTACTCATATTTGGCTGTGAAACTTGAATTTGACGACATAGTTTGTTGTTGGACTGCAATTTGCTCGACATCTTCGAATGAGAACAAAGCTGACCCGACAGGGCCTCTGCTATTTATTTATTTATGAGCAAAAGGGGATACCCCCTGATTTCCGTTAATAAAAATCATTAGATGTTCACAACACTACGCCCAACCTGCTACACATGTTTCATTCATTACTAGTTTCAGCAAAGTGCTCATGTCATAGCCACTAAATACATCACGAGTGCTACATACACTCCAAATAAAGAGACAATCATCCTACAGAGCACATCGATTTTGCCCATTATCTTCACAAGCTCTTTCATCTCCTCATTGCTGTCAAGGCCGGTCAGCAGCTGTTGCTTGGCCATGATCAGAGGAACTGCATCTTTAACCTTTTGCTCTGCATCTTCCTCTTTTGTCGTTCCTTCAGTTACTTGTCCAACACCCCAACCTGCCGGTATTGGGATTCCTCGGCTAACCAAATAATCAGCGTAGTTGCATTCCCCCACATCAGCAACTTCCCAGAAATACAAATCACACGAATCTTCCCTTTTCTACACGAATCAAATTGGAAGATCATCAACCAAACTATTAAAAAAAATCAGCAACTGAAAGCAGCAGAACAACACTTAAACATATTATTACCCCATGATTTGGGCATTTGTAGAAGACTCGGCCAGGGTTGAGGATTGTGGTTGAGATGCGACGGATGACTCTACGTGATTTGCAGCAGTGGCACCACACCAACGGCAGCGGGTTGTGATGAGCAATTGGTTGCGGTGCGCGTGCCGGCGGGGGTGTGATGAGACCCACAGGCGATGGTACGGGTGGCGACTTGGAGCATATTTGGTTGTTGCCTGCTGAAGAGCAGGTGGACGAGCAACCAGCGAACATGCTTGCTGCTGCCAGAGCTTCTGATGCTAGGCAGAGTAAGTAGAGAAGAGGAGAAGCGAACGTTGGATATGTCACTTTCATTACTTGCAGAGTAGCATAGCACCATATATAGTCATAGTCTAGGTTTGGATTCGAACCAGCTATAGGAGCACGTCTCCCTTTTTTCTAAAACTCGGAAACGTCTCTTTACTGGTACACTAGCTTGTTCTGTATGCCTTCCCAAGTCTTTGATTTTCTTTCCCTCTTTTTGCGAGGAAGGAAGGAGGACAAAATTGAGAGTTCCTAGGACTCGAACCCAAGACCTCTCGGTTGAAAACCAAGGGTGCTAGTCACTTATGTGGCGAACGTTCCCTGTGAGGAGGACGGCAGACGAACGCATTTTCCTCGCAGTTTTCTTCCTATAATGCTACTTGGTGTCCGCTTAGTCAACAAACAATTGTGCCAACCTTGACCATTGGATTGACATTCAACGTCTGTCATGTTTCTTCAGTCTCTTCTTCCTCGAGCCGCCAAAGCCAAACCAGCGCCGGCGGGACCGCCTGCTCCCGCCTCCCACGGCTGGCTACGCTGCCGCGCACGCATCGTGGCCACATAGCACCCTAAAACTCTACTCATCTTCCCCGGCTCCTGTTCGTTCCCGTCCGAGGCCTCACCATCGTCCTCCGCGGCGCCGCCCTCCGATGTTGTCAACATGGTCAACAACCGAGAGGAATAAGGAGATGATTGTACATGGTGAGGATGACAGTAGGGGCCCAACAGTGCACGTAGTAATTTTGTTTTTTCGGGACGGAGAAGGGTATCAACTCGGTTGAGCGGGACCCGTGGCCCGTCTAGCCCATGCTTTTATTTCATATGTTTAGCACATGACCAACCTAGTTTGTTTTTTTCCTTTCTGAAAATGGCTAACCAGCTATTTTGTTTTTTGCAGAATAACCAACGGAGGCCTACTTGGTTTTCTACGCCCTGCTGGGCCGGAAATATTTCAAGACAAGGAGGGATGTATTTTGCCCAGAAAATGGGCTATAAGTAATAAGAAATGGGCTATAAGTAATAAGAAATGGGCTATAAGTAATAAGAAATGGGCTGTAAAATGAAAAAATACAGCAAATAGGCAATTATTTCCAAAATATTGTTTTCTTTTGGATTTTGATATTTTAAATTTCATTGTTTTTGTGCGGGTAAAATTTCATTGAATTTAAATTAAGGTATATTTACATTTAAAATTAATTTGAATCTGGCTTGAAATTTCGGGCTGTATGCTGTTTGGGACATATTTGGAGGCTGACTTGTGGGTCTACTAGGTTGACGTGTACTTTGGCTTTGTCAACTTAGTCCACAAACGATTCTAGCAGCAGTGACCGTTGGATGTTAATCCAACGGCCGTGCTGCTTCTTCAATATCTGATCTTCTTGCTCCAGCCGCCCAAACCAGCTCCGGTGGGACTGCCTGCTCCCGCCTCCCGTGGCCGGTTGTGCTGTTGCACAAGCCGCACCGCCCCACCCTACTTCATTGCTGGCCAGGCCATTCCTCTACTCACCCACACCTCCTGTTATTTTCCGGCGATGACAGTCGGACCAGTAAACCCTTGTACTCCCCACCGCGTGGGCAACCACTGCCGCGTCTTCCCCGGCTCCGTGTTGTCCCCTTCCTAGGCCTCGCCGTCGTCCACCGCCATGGTGCTCTCGGCGCGGCCTGGTCAACATGGTCAACGAACGACATCCATCGGACTTGGACTGTACGTGGAGAGGCTGACAGCTGGGTCCACGGTCGCGCACAAGGAAATGCCTCCTTATTACGCGCAAAATAATGATTCCTCCACTTGACAGCTGGGACCCACCGGAAGGGCCTCTGTATTTCATGGACTGCTGGGACCCACCAGCTACATCTTCGCACGCAAGGAAGTGCGTCCAGGAAAAAAAAACGAATCGCCCCCTGACTGCTGGGACCCACCAGCTACATCTTCACACGCAAGGAAGTGTGTCCGGGCAAAAAAATGATTCGCCCCCCTGACTGCTGGGACCCACCAGCTACATCTTCGCATGCAAGGAAGTGCGTCCGGGCAAAAAAAACGATTCGGCCCTGGCTGCTGGGACCCACCAGCTACATTTTCGCACGCAAGGAAGTGCCTGACAGTCGGGACCCACCTGGTCGAAGCGTACATAGCGTCTTCATTCTAGTCGCGAATGTGTACGTACATACTGGTGGATGTAGAGGCGCGCACGTGTCGTAGTACAGGCACGCATGTGTCGTACTAGAGGCACGCATGTAGCATGTACACGTACGTACAACGGGCAGGGTGCAAGAAAGAAAATACGGCCATGTACGTACATACGGGCAGGGTCTCGAACGCCTACTCGCACATACGTACGGCCAGGGCTCGTGTACATGGCTGGGTCGGAACGGAGAAACAGCGTCATCGTCATGTTCATGGGGAGGCAACGGAATGCGTTGTGTTCATGGGGAGGCAACGGAATGCGTTGTGTTCATCGGGAGGCAACGGAGCGCGTGGGAGCCAACCGGCTTGGACGGAACAAGTGATGGAAACGAGGCCTGGTGTACCACAGAACAGAGGAAACGGCCTTGTGCTCGACCGGCCATGTTCGAAACGGGATCCTGTTCATCGGGAGGGGTCTGGCGTACCGCAAAACGGAGGAAACGGACCTCCTAGGATCGAAACGGGGGTCCTGTTGATCAGGAGGGGTGTGGCATACCGCAAAACGGATGAAACGGGCTTGTGTTGGAGCGCTACGCTCGAAACGGGGGTCTTGTTCATCGGGAGGGGTCTGGCGTACCGCAAAACGGGACACCATGGGATATTGTTCATCTCCATCATCGACCTCCTCTAGCCTCCACGGGCTACCGTCGACCTCCTCCAGCCTCCACGGGCTCCTGTTCATCCAGCCTCCACCGCGCGCTACTCCACCGGCTACTGTTCAACCACCCCTCCATGGGCACCCCTTCACCGTCTACTGTTCATCCAGCCCTCCACGGGGTTGTCCTGTTCATCCAGAG
>NC_041385.1:472919074-472936621 GCF_002162155.2 Triticum dicoccoides
GCTTTAGTTAGCAGTAGTAGCGAAGGAATCGCTCGATCAGGTTCAGTTAACGGCCATCAATCGATCGCTCGGGTTCAGTAACGCGTAGCCTGCAGTGCAATCGCTCGGGTTCAGTTAGAGCCCAACGCCTCGTTGGGGTTCAGTTAGAGCCAACACCTCGCACACATGCGTGTACGTGTACGAGAGAAACGCGCATCGCTCGGCCCCCGACCACCCACCATAACCGGGAGCTCCCCGAAATTTTCCTCGCCCTCGCTTCTACCACAGTTTTTTCCGTCATGGATGGCCCAAAGAATGTCATGCAGTTGCGTCTTCAGCCCGCCCAGGACAAAAAGCCCATTTTCTGTCATGATTTTTTGTCACAAAAGTAGGAGCCCACCACATCTATGATGATACCAGGTTTTGTCACAATTATCGTCATAGAAGTGTCATAAGTATGACAGAAAAAAAATCGTACGGCCCAAAATGTCATGGATGTGTCTTTTTTTTGTAGTGTGGGCAGGAAGGGATTCCACAACGGCGGGATTTGAAAGGGGACAAGTAGTACAGTCTATCCTCACAAAAGTAGTCTTCGCCTACGAAAAGCCTCTGGTTGTGACGCCACGGTGGGCTCGGTGATGACCTCCGTCCTACCGCCCTGGCGGTCTTGGTCTTGTTGCACAAGAATGGAAACCTTTGGTTGATTCCTCGGGACTCTGCACATGTGGCTTGCCTCCCTTGCACCACATAGGAAACCTGCACTCTGTGCCCGCCTGGCGCCCGCCTGGCCTTGGTTGTCATGCCTCACTTCAGTTGAGCCTCATGAGGTAGCTGCATAGAGCTCTCCGCCCTTCAGGAGCCCTCCTGAGGAGGCCAACTCCTTCAGGGGTCTTGGCGTCGTCCGCCTCGCGAGGCTTGGCCCCTCGCGAGGGTCTTATGGTGTTGGTGTTGAAGTTGGGCCATACCAGGCCGTCGATGGAGCCGCACGTGGTGGGCCACAGGCAGGCAGGACTGGATACCCCCAAGTCCAAGACGTCGACAGCCGACACTTTGTGTCCCCACCATGAAGACTCTTCGGATCCCCTTTCAGATCCCATCCAGGGGTCAACACCAAAACCCACCTTGGCCTTAGATCCGGGGCAGGTCTCATCATCCGAAGATGGGAACATAAGCCCTGCCGGACTTCTTCCCCTTGCAGAACTCTTGACCGAAGACCCAGATGCAATATTAGACTTGGCTCTGGGCAACCAACCCGAACTACCGAGGTCTGCACTCAACGGGCTCAATCAGGCGTCCCATGCCGAATTCAACTCGACGGGTCCGTGGTTTTTGGTCCCACTTCCACTCTTAGACAAAGCACTAGGACTGATGCAGTCTCTCGCCATCACGAAGGCCTTACCTCCGAACTGTACCCATCTCGGACTGCGGGCTGAAAGCGGGGAATTTTATGCCCCACCCACCACCCTCTTGATAGCCACTGTCGAAGACTTAACCGACATGTTGGACTATGCGTCCGAAGACATCGATGGCATGGACGATGATGCCGACGCTGAACCAAGCCAGATCCCACCCATTACGGGGCGTTGGAAGACCACCTCAACCGACGACGTGTACATGGTGGACACTCCAAAGAACGACAAGGATAACCCGAGCCCGGATGAGGACAAACCCGTCGATAAACCACCAAAGCATCAACGTCAGTGGCGCCGCTCAAGATCGCTTCGGGCAAAGGATAGCAATACTGGTACCGGAGATAATGAGACTCCGGATGATGCCGAAGATCCCGAATACCCCATCGAGCCCATGTTCGAACAGGACGAAAGGGTAGAGGGTGAATATAGCCCCGGACACGCTGACAACAAAGATGCGGAGGATAGCAACTACATGCCAGAATCCGAAGAGGAGGTTAGTCTTGGTTACAAAGACTTCATTGTCCCAGAAGAACCCCTCGACCAAGAACACTTTAAGTGGTAGCTCATTGCTACAGCCCGAGGCCTGAAGAAGAAGAAGCAGCAGCTCAAAGAAGAACAAGACACACTGAATGAAAGGTGAACTAAGGTCCTGGCCGCCGAGGAATACGGCCAAGAGCGACCTGTCAAAAGTTACCCTAGGCGCAAGCTGCTGCCTCAATTCGATAATGAAGTCCTTGAACCAATACCGTCGAAATATAATCAGGCAGATCAACCAGACCAACCACCACTTGGACGGGACAAAACAGCATATCAAGCCGAACACCATCTCGCACCCCCTCGCCGAAGAGGCAGGGAGACAGCAGCCGCGGGATACACGTACGACTTGAAACATGACCTATCCAATAAAGGTGGTTAGACCAGATCAATCTACGGATTAAGGGGTCGTGCCCCGGCGCGAGATAATGGCTATGAAGCCCGGCATGACGATCATTACTATATTCGGGATCAGAAAGGAACTCAAATGTCAGCTGATCTCCACCGCGATATTGCGCGATATAGAGGGGACGCACACCCCCTATGCTTCACCGATGAGATCATGGAACATCAATTTCCGAAAGGGTTTAAACCCGTAAACATCAAACAGTACGATGGAACGATGGATCCGGCCGTCTGGATCAAAGTTTTTCTTCTCCACATTCATATGGCTCGAGAGATGATCTCCGCGCCATTAAATATCTCCCTCTAAAGCTAAAGGGACCAGCACGGCACTAGCTAAACAACCTCCCAGAAAACTCCATTGGGACCTGGGAAGACTTGGAAGATGCTTTTAGGGCTAACTTTCAGGGCACTGATGTCCGGCCACCGGATGCTGATGACTTGAGTCATATAATCCAGCAGCCAGGCGAATCAACCCGGAAGCTCTGGAATTGATTCTTAACTAAAAAGAACCAGATCCTAGACTGTCCGGACGTCAAAGCCTTAGCATCCTTTAAGCACAGCGTCCGCGATGAATGGCTCGCCCGACACCTTGGGCAGGAAAAGCCGAAGACTATGGCAGCCTTAACGGCACTCATGACCCGCTTCTGTGCGGGCGAAGACAGATGGCTCGTAGAAGCAATAGCTTGGGTGACCCCGGCACCTCTGAGGTGCGGGACGGCAATGGTAAACCTCGCCGAAATAAAAACAAACATCAGAACAACAGCAACAACGACGCAGATGATACAGCAGTCAATGCCGGATTCAGCGGTCCTAAGTTCGTTCAGCGGAAGAAACCTTTCAAAGGCAACAAAGACGGGCCATCCAGCTTAGATAAAATCCTTGAGAGGCCTTGTGAGATTCATGGCACACCCGATAAGCCTGCAAATCATACCAACAGGAACTGTTGGGTTTTCAAACAGGCTGGTAAGTTAAATACCGAACACAAAGGGAAAAGGCCCTCCAAGCGAAGACGAGCCCCGTCAGCCAAATACCGGGGGTCAGAAGCAGTTTGCCCCCAAGGTGAAGACAGTGAACATGATATATGTCACTCACATCCCCAAAAGGGAGCGCAAAAGTGCATTACGGGACGTCTATGTCGTAGAGCCTGTCGCTCCCAAATTTAACCCATGGCCAGCCTGTCCGATCACCTTTGATCGCAGGGACCACCCAACCAGTATCCGTCACGGGGGTACGGCCGCCCTAGTTCTTGATCCAATCGTTGGCGGATACCATCTCACTAGAGTCCTTATGGAAGGAGGAAGCAGTCTCAGCCTGATCTATTAGGATACTGTCCATAAGATGGGGATCGACCCATCACGAATCAATCCTAGTAACACTACCTTTAAAGGTGTGATACCGGGAGTAGAGGCCCGCTGTACGAGCTCAATCACACTGGAGGTAGTATTCGGCTCCCCAGATAACTTCCGTAGCGAAGAATTAATCTTCGACATCGTCCCTTTCCACAGTGGCTACCATGCACTGCTCGGACGAACTGCTTTCGCCTGCTTTATCGCAGTCCCGCACTATGCTTACCTGAAGCTCAAAATGCCCGGACCTCGTGGCGCTACTACAGTCTATGGTAATATGGAGCGCTCACTCCACACTGAAGAACACACCACGTCCCTTGCAGCCGAAGTGATAACGGCCTTATCAAGCCAAATAGTTCACCGGCCAATAAAACCAGTGACATATCCAAACGAGTCTGATCTGTGCACAATAGTGATAAATCAGCAGATTCGGACGCTGATTAGCAGTTCGGCCTCCGCCGATCGCCTCACTAGGTTGCGGTTTATGTGTCACGCGTACATAATTACACACTAAAAATACCTTGGGCGACACCGGAGGCACACTGTTGAAGAAGTCCATTGCATGGCTTGACCATAGTTGGACCGCATATATCTTTTTTCCTTTTAACACAGGTTCATCAAGAGCCCTACTCACAAGATGGCTGTCACGTGAGATCCTTTTAAGGCTGGCGCACTTCGGACCATCAAATACTCCTCTCAAAGGACTCACTACTGAGGAGAAAAGGCATAGACGTGCAGCAGGGCATCATTAAAGTTTCTTTTCCGAACTATGATTTGTAGGCCCTATGTTAGACTTTCCCTTATGTAATTTTTTTTCTTTTCTCTTTGGGCATGTAATATGACCTTAGTATCGAACGACATCGCATGTCATCAACATATCAATAAAGATATAAAGGGCACCACTGATTATCACCTTCTTGGTTGGGTGTTAGGTTCTTTCCTTGTCATCTGCGCTCTTCCTTACGTTCGACTGACATACGTGGATTGACACGGTCGTCATACGAGGGGCTGTATTTGGCCCCGCAAAATTCTTAAAGTACGAAAACCCTTAGGGAACTCTCCGGCATCCCGGATATTGCATTATATGCATCAGCTCCGAATCATGTCTTTGGTCTATAGTTAGGTTGCCCGGCTCATGTGTTTGCCACCCTACGTTCCACAAGTTCGGCTAAGGTAGTAAAGGGAGAACTATTGTGATTGTATTTCTAGTTCATCCAGTCAAGTATCTCGATAGAGAAAGCCAAAAACTGACTGTCATGATGAGCGAGAGCGGGTCAGCAATCTGGTGACTTAGTATTATACTACGAATCGTTTGCGATTTATGCCATGTTACACGAAGGGTTGGGTTTTCGACCAGCCACGTTGCAAAGGCGCCACACTCCGGATTGCCGATCATGCAACAAGGGGCTAGTATGTAGCGCCACTGATGGACTCCTATGGCTAAGTGAAAGTACTAAAGCCGCATAGTCTGATTGCGTAGTTCACTTTGCAAGATGCCTCCTACATTGGACCAAGACGTTGGATTAAGTGATGTCATGCATTCCCGAACACCCCTGTAATATCTTCGTGGGGGTTGAAGCCAACGACTGGTAAACTTTCAGTCATATAAACAACAAAATAGGAGGATAAACTAAAACATAAATATCATACACCATGAGTTTGTTACATGACTCTTACAAACCGGACTTAACTACTCAAAGTTCACGTCCTTCGAACATTGGCCCTCCACAATGCGGGCTCCCTCGAGGACCTCATCAAAGTACTTCTCTGGCCGCCGATGCTCTTTCCCTTCAGGTGGCCCTGCGGTAGCAATTTCGGTGGCCTTCATCTCTGCCCACTGCACCTTGACACGGGCAAAGGCCATCCGGGCACCTTCAATGCAGGATGACCGCTTGATAGCATCGATCCGAGGGAGCGCCTCCACTAGCCTCTTCATGAGTCTGAAGTGGCTATTAGGGATGGAGTAGGATGGCCACAAGCGGACTATAACATCCTTCATGGCCAGTCCGGCCACCCTGTGCAGCTCAGACAGCTGCTTCAGTTGGTCGCTTAGGGGCACGGGAAGTTCTGGCGCAAGGTACTGCGACCAGAATAACTTCTTCGTCGAACTCCCCTCTTCGGCTCGGAAGAATGCGGTGGCATCCGCAATACTCCCCGGCAGATCAGCAAAGGCGCCTGGCGAACTCCAAACTTGGGTCAGTAAAATATATCTCTTACTACTATATCTACTCTGGATGATAAAGGCCTTACCAGCCGCAATCTACTTCGCCTCTTGTATCTCCTGGCGAGCGCCCTGGACATCAACCCGGGCCTCCTTCAGGTTCTCAAGAGCTTTGGCGAGTTCAGAGGCTTGCTCTGAACTTTTCTGCTCCAAGGACTTGCACCTCGTGATGGTATCCTTGAGCTCCTGCTCTACTTCTCCCACCCGTGCCTCGTGTTTCCGGCGGGTGATTTGCTCTTCCTCTAGAGCCTTGGCCGCCCTGTCCGCGACCACCTTGCTCTCCTTTTCCTTGGCTTTGGCAAGGGCGCTCTTAAGGGACTCGACCTTGGCTGCGCCAACTGCGAGTATATTCACAACATTCTTATTCAGTTTCAAACCGACTACACATGAATGTAATTTTTGGATATACTAAAATACCACATACCTTGGGTTTCATCGAACCACTTGTTGGTACGGTCGAGTTCCTCATCGGATAGATGAAGCTTCCGATTGAGCTCGGCAATTTCTGCGGACTGGGCAATAGCCGCCAGCTTCGAAGCCTGTCAAAAGCAAACACGGTGCATTGTATACTTGTTGATGATCCTCTGTTTGGTTTGTTCTAATCCGGACAGAGTCTCAGGGGCTACTGCCTACACATGGGCTTCTCCTCACACATATATACATAGAATACTTATGAAGAATATTATGCCATTTACCTCGAAGCATGTCTGTAGGTTGTGGAAGGCTTCGGTCAGTCTGCTCTTCATGGACTGAACCTTCTCCATGGCCGCACCCATAAGGGTGCGGTGTTCCTCTATGATGGACTCACGTTCTAGTGCCTCCTCATAGTGTCAGCGGCCTCCGGATTGACATAGGCCGCTGACGGAGCTCCTGCTCCTCCACCCTCCTTCGAAGGGGGATTTTGATCCGAACCCGGTGTCGTACTGGTCTCCGGGACGGTGTTTGGCGAGGGCCCGGACTGCTGAAGTCCTCCACCCTTGATGGTTGTGGGGGTCACTGTGCCCCGCTTTACAATGTCCGAGGTGTTGTCCTTGGGCGCATTCTGGACCATCTCGTCCGCCCCTCCCCAGCTAGGAGATGGCCTTTGGTATGACACCTCGGTGTCCTCCATGGCATGGGGAGAGAGGGCACGAGATGGACCATCACTCTCCGCCTCCCCAGTGGCTAAAGAGTTCCCCGTCGAAGAAGAGGGGACCGGGATCTTGCGCGGAGGGCTAAAAAGCATAAAGGAAATTGTGCATGACAAAGGCAGGTTAAAGAAATAATCGAACGAGTGAGTTTCTATTACTTACGTCTTGGCCAGGGGCTTCCCCCTTTGGACCTGCCCCGGGCTATGTTCGGACTCCGTGTCCGGACTGTCCGAGAGGATCACTCGCCCTTTCTTCGGTGTCTCCCCCTCCAGGTACTCGAGATCTGTCCTTTTCCCCCTCCTCATCTTGAGGGGGGTGTCGCTCTCCGCCTCCTCATTATCCTCCTCCTCTTCTTCTTCGTCCTCGTCTCCCTCGTGGGGGCTCGGCCTCTCCGGACACTGCTTTCGGAGGGCCTTTGTGGCGGGGCCTGTTCTTGGACCCCTTGCTCTTTTTCTTGGCCTTCTTCTTCGGCGGCTGATAAGGCACCGGAACTAGCTTCTCCTCTAGCTGAGGAGTGACTGGGTTTTCAGGCAGTGGAGCCAGACACTTGATCCGCTCCGACTTCTTGGTCCAACCTTGCAACGAAAGACGGGTTGTCTTCAGTCTCCATGGGCCAGCTGCTCTTCTGCGCCTTGAAAAGTAGTTTCCACATTCCCTCGTGCGTGGTGCCAAGGAAATGTTGCAGCATCCACGGATTCTCCGGCTTGAATTTCCACATGGGGGAAGCCCGACGCTGGGAGGGGAGAATGCAGTGGAAGAGCACAATTTGAAACACATTGGTTAAACCAATGTTCTTCCCCAGCACGTTGGTAATGCGTGTCTGCAGCGCCAACTATTGGAAATATGCCCTAGAGGCAATAATAAAATGGTTATTATTGTATTTCCTTGTTCATGATAAATGTCTATTATTCATGCTATAATTGTATTGACCGGAAACCGCAATACATGTGTGAATACATAGACCACAACATGTCCCTAGTGAGCCTATAGTTGACTAGCTCGTGGATCAACAGATGGTCATGGTTTCCTGACCATGGACATTGGATGTCATTGATAACGGGATCACATCATTAGGAGAATGATGTGATGGACAAGACCCAATCCTAAGCCTAGCACAAGATCGTGTAGTTCGTTTGCTAAAGCTTTTCTAATGTCAAGTATCATTTCCTTAGACCATGAGATTGTGTAACTCCCTGATACCATAGGAGTGCTTTAGGTGTACCAAACGTCACAACGTAACTGGGTGACTATAAAGGTGCACTACAGGTATCTCCGAAAGTGTTTGTTGGGTTGGCACGAATCGAGACTAGGATTTGTCAGTCCGTATGACGGAGAGGTATCTCTGGGCCCACTAGGTAATGCATCATCATAATGAGCTCAATGTGACTAAGTAGTTAGTCACGGGATCATGCATTATGGAACGAGTAAAGAGACTTGCCGGAAACGAGATTGAACAAGGTATAGGGATACCGCCGATCGAATCTCGGGCAAGTAACATACCAATGGACAAAGGGAATTGTATACGGGATGGATTGAATCCTCGACATCGTGGTTCATCCGATGATATCATCGTGGAACATGTGGGAGCCAACATGGGTATCCAGATCCCGTTGTTGGTTATTGGCCGGAGAACGTCTCAGTCATGTCTACATGGTTCCCGAACCCGTAGGGTCTACACACTTAAGGTTTGGTGATGCTAGAGTTGTTATGGGAAATAGTATGTGGTTACCGAAGGTAGTTCGGAGTCCTAGATATGATCCTGGACGTCACGAGGAGTTCTGGAATGGTCCGGCGGTGAAGATTGATATATTGGACGAAGGGTATTGGAATCCGGAAGTGTTCCAGAGGTACCGGGTGATGACCAGCATGACCGAAAGGTGTTTCGGGAGCCCCGACAAGTGTTGGGGGGCTTCATGGGCCAAGGGGAGGGGGCAAACCAGCCCACTAAGGGGCTGTGCGCCCCCCTCACCTATTCCCACGTGACCAGGGGGTTTGGGGCGCCCCATCTAGGGTTCCCACCTCCTGGCTTGGGGGCCAAGTTACCCAAAGGGGAGATCCCATCTGCCCTGGCCGCCGCCCTCCTAGGGGAAACCCTAGGGCGCCTCCCCCTCTCCTTTCCCCCTATATATAGTGGAGGTTTTGGGGCTGCCCAACACATGAGTCTCTCTCTCCCAAGGTGCAGCCCTACCTCTCTCCCTCCTCGTCTCTCGTAGTGCTTGGCGAAGCCCTGCTGGAGTACCACGCTCCTCCACCACCACCACACTGTCGTGCTGCTGCTGGACGGAGTCTTCCCCAACCTCTCCCTCTCCCCTTGCTGGATCAAGGCACGGGAGACGTCATCGGGCTGCACGTGTGTTGAACGCGGAGGCGCCGTTGTTCAGCGCTTAGATCGGAATCAACCATGATCTGAATCACTACGAGTACGACTCCTTCATCCGCGTTCTTGTAACGCTTCCGCTTAGCGATCTTCAAAGGTATGAAGATGCTCATCCTCTCCCTCTCTTGTTGCTAGAATCTCCATAGATTGATCTTGGTGATGCGTAGAAAATTTTGAATTTCTGCTACGTTCCCCAGCAGTGGTATCAGAGCTAGGTCTATTGTGTAGATTCTATGCACGAGTAGAACACAAGTTGTTGTGGGTGTTGATTTTGTTCAATATGCTTACCGTTACTAGTCCTATCTTGTTTCGACGGTATTTTGGGATGAAGCGGCCCAGACCGACCTTACACGTACACTTACGTGAGACAGGTTCCACCGACTAACATGCACTTGTTGCATAAGGTGGCTAGCTGGTGCCAGTCTCTCTCACTTTAGTCGGATCGGATTCGATGAAAAGGGTCCTTATGAAGGGTAAATAGCAATTGGCATATCACATTGTGGCTTTTGCGTAGGTAAGAAACGTTCTTGCTAGAAACCCATAGCAGCCACGTAAAACATGCAAACAACAATTAGAGGACGTCTAACTTGTTTTTGCAGGGTATGCTATGTGATGTGATATGGCCAAGAAGGATGTGATGAATGAAATATATGTGATGTATGAGATTGATCATATTCTTGTAATAGGAATCACGACTTGCATGTTGATAAGTATGACAACCGGCAAGAGCCATGGGAGTTGTATTTATTTATTGTATGACCTGCGTGTCACTGAATAACGCCATGTAATTACTTTACTTCTTTGCTAAACCGTTAGCCATAGTAGTAGAAGTAGTAAGTTGGCGAGACAACTTCATGGAGACACAATGATGGAGATCATGATGATGGAGATCATGGTGTCATGCCGGTGACGATGATGATCATGGAGCCCCGAAGATGGAGATCAAAAGGAGCAAAATGATATTGGCCATATCATGTCACTATTTGATTGCATGTGATGTTTATCATGTTTATGCATCTTATTTGCTTAGAACAACGGTAGTAAATAAGATGATTCCTCACTAAAATTTCAAGCAAGTGTTCAACCTAACTATGCACCGTTGCGAAAATTCGTTGTTTCGGAGCACCACGTGATGATCGGGTGTGATAGATTCTAATGTTCACATACAACGGGTGTAAGCCAGATTTACACACGTGAAACACTTAGGTTGACTTGACGAGCCTAGCATGTACAGACATGGCCTCGGAACACAAGAGATCGAAAGGTCAAACATGAGTCGTATAGTAGATACAATCAACATGAAGATGTTCACCGATGATGACTAGTCCGTCTCATGTGATGATCGGACACGGCCTAGTTGACACGGATCATGTATCACTTAGGTGACTAGAGGGATGTCTATCTGAGTGGGAGTTCATTAGATGAACTTAATTATCCTGAACATAGTCAAAAGGTCTTTGCAAATTATGTCGTAGCTCGCGTTTTAGTTCTACTGTTTTAGATATGTTCCTAGAGAAAATATAGTTGAAAGTTGATAGTAGCAATTATGCATACTGGGTCCGTAAACTGAGGATTGTCCTCATTGCTGCGTAGAAGGCTTATGTCCTTAATGCACCGCTCGGTGTGCTGAACCTTGAATGTCGTGTGCGGATGTTGCGAACATCTGACATACACGTTTTGATGACTACGTGATAGTTCAGTAATGTTAAAACGGTTTAGAATTGAGGCGCCGAAGACGATTTTTGAAACATCGCAGAACATATGAGATGTTCCAAGGGCTGAAATTGGGATTTCAGGCTCGTGCCCACGTCAAGAGGTATGAGACCTCCGACGAGTTTCTTACCCTACAAACTAAGGGAGAAAAGCTCAATCGTTGAGCATGTGCTCAGATTGTCTGAGTACTACAATCACTTAAATCGAGTGGGAGTTAATCTTCCAGATGATATAGTGATGTTTCTCCAAAGTTACTGCCACCAAGCTACTAGAGCTTCGTGATGAACTATAACATATCAGGGATAAATATGATGATCCTTGAGCTATTCGCGATGTTTGACACCGCGAAAGTGGAAATCAAGAAGGAGCATCAATTGTTGATGGTTAGTGAAACCACTAGTTTCAAGAAGGGCAAGGGCAAGAAGGGATACTTCATGAAATGGCAAATCAGTTGCTGCTCCAGTGAAGAAACCCAGGGTTGAACGCAAACCCGAGACTAAGTGCTTCTGTAATGAGGGAACGGTCACTGAAGCAGAACTACCCTAGATACTTGGTAGATGAGAAGGCTGGCAAGGTTGACAGAAGTTTATTGGATATACATTGTATTAAATGTGTACTTTACTAGTACTCCTAGTAGCACCAGGGTATTAAGATACCGGTTCGGTTGCTAAGTGTTAGTAACTCGAAATAAAAGGCTACAAAATAAATGGAGACTAGCTAAAGGCGAGGTGACGATATGTGTTGGAAGTATTTTCAAGGTTGATGGGATCAAACATCGCACGCTCCCTCTACCATCGGGATCGGTGTTAAACCTAAATGATTTTTATTTGGTGTTTGCGTTGAGCATAGACATGATTGGATTACATCTAACGCAATACGGTCATTCATTTAAGGAGAATAATAGTTACTCTGTTTATTTGAATAATACCTTCAATGATCTTACACCTAAAATGAATGGTTTATTGAATCTCGATCATAGTGATACACATGTTCATGCCAAAAGATATAAGATAGTGATGATAGTACCACATACTTGTGGCACTGCCATTTGAGTCATATTGGTATAAAACACATGAAGAAGCTCCATGTTGATGGATCTTTGGACTCACTCGTTTTTGAAAAGTTTGAGACATGCGAACCATGTCTGTTGGTATGTGTGCATGAAGAAACTCCATGCAGATGGATCGTTTGGACTCACTTGATCTTGAATCACTTGAGACATGCAAATCATACCACATGGGCAAGATGACTGAAAGCCTCGTTTTTCAGTAAGATGGAACAAGAAAGCAACTTGTTGGAAGTAATACATTTTGATGTGTGCAGTCCAATGAGTGCCGAGGCACGCAGTGGATATTGTTATGTTATTACTTCACAGATGATTTGAGTAGATGTTGAGTATATTTACTTGATGAAACACGAGTCTGAATTATTGAAAGGTTCAAGTAATTTCAGAGTGAAGGTGAAGATCATGGTGACAAGAAGATAAAATGTCTATGATATGATCATAGAGATGAATATCTGAGTTACGAATTTGGTACACAATTGAGACATTGTGGAAATTGTTTCACAACTAACACCGCCTGGAACACCATAGTGTGATGGTGTGTCCGAACATCATAGATGCACCCTATTGGATATGGGGCATACCATGATGTCTCTTATCGAATTACCACTATCATTCATGGGTTAGGCATTAGAGACAACCGCATTCACTTTAAATAGGGCACCACGTAATTCCATTGAGATGACACCATGTGAACTATGGTTTAGAGAAACCTAAGCTGTCGCTTCTTGAAAGTTTGGGGCTGCGACGCTTATGTGAAAAAGTTTCATCCTGATAAGCTCGAACCCAAAGCGGATAAATACATCTTCATAGGACACCCAAAAACAGTTGGGTATACTTCCTGCCTCAGATCCGGAAGCAAAAGGGATTGTTTCTAGAATTGGGTCCTTTCTCGAGCAAAAGTTTCTCTCGAAAGAATTGAGTGGGAGGATGGTGGAGACTTGATGAGGTTACTCAACCATCACTTCAACTAGTGTGTAGCAGGGCACAGGAAGTTGTTCCTATGGCACCTACACCAATTGAAGTGGAAGCTGATGATAGTGATCATGAAACTTCGGATCAAGTCACTACCGAACCTCGTAGGTCGAGAAGGACGCGTACTGCTTTGGAGTGGTACGGTAATCCTGTCTTGGAGGTCATGTTTCTAGACAACAATGAACCTACGAGCTATGGAGAAGCGATGGTGGGCCCGGATTCCGACAAATGGCTCGAGGCCATAAAATCCGAGAGAGGATCCATGTATGAAAACAAAGTGTAGACTTTGGAAGAATTACTTGATGGTCGTAAAGCTGTTGGGTACAGATGGATTTTAAAAAGGAAGACGGACAATGATGGTAAGTATCACCATTAAGGAAGCTCGACTTGTCGTTAAGATGTTTTCCGACAAGTTCAAGGAGTTGGCTACGATGAGACTTTCTCACTCATAGCGGTGCTAAGAGTCTGTTGGAATTATATTAGCAATTATTGCATGATTTATGAAATCTTGCAGATAGGATGTCAAAACATTCTTTCCTCGACGATTTTTTGAGGAAAGGTTGTATGTGATACAACCAGAAAGTTTTGTCAATCCTAAAAGATGCTAACAAGTGTGCAAAGCTCCAGCAATCCTTCTAAGGAACTGAGTAAGCATCTCGGAGTTGGAATATACACTTTGATGAGATGATCAAAGATTTTGGGTTTATACAAAGTTTATGAGAAACTTGTATTTCCAAAGAAGTGAGTGGGAGCACTATAGCATTTCTGATGAGTATATGTTGTTGACATATTGTTGATCGGAAATGATGTAGAATTTCTGGAAAGCATATAGGGTTATTTGAAAAGTGTTTTTCAATGGAAAACCTGGATTAAGCTACTTGAACATTGAGCATCAAGATCTATAAGGATAGATCAAAACGCTTAATAGTACTTTCAAATGAATACATACCGTGCCAAGATTTTGAAGGAGTTCAAAATAGATCAGCAAAGAAGGAGTTCTTGGCTGTGTTATATGGTGTGAGTATTGAGTAAGATTCAAGACATGACCACGGCAGAAGAGAGAGAAAGGACGAAGGTCTTCCCCTATGCTTCAGACGTAGGCTCTATAGTATGCTATGCTATGTACCGCACCTGAAGTGTGCCTTGCCATGAGTCAGTCAAGGGGTACAAGAGTGATCCAGGAATGGATCATAGGACAGCGGTCAGACTTATCCTTAGTAACTAGTGGACTAAGGAATTTTCTCGATTATCGAGGTGGCAAAAGAGTTCATCGTAAAGGGTTACGCCGATGCAAACTTTGACACTAATCCGGATTATTCTCAGTAGTAAACCGGATTCGTATAGTAGAACGGTTATTTGGAATAGCTCCAAATAGAGTGTGGTAACTGCATCTAGGAGATGACATAGAAATTTGCAAAGCACACGCGGATCTAAAAGGTTTAGATCCATTGACTAATAACCTCTCTCACAAGCGAGATATGATCAAACCCCATGGGTGTTGATTCAATACAATCACATAGTGATGTGAACTAGATTATTGACTCTAGTGCAAGTGGGAGACTGTTGGAAATATGCCCTAGAGGCAATAATAAAATGGTTATTATTGTATTTCCTTGTTCATGATAAATGTCTATTATTCATGCTATAATTGTATTGACCGGAAACCGCAATACATGTGTGAATACATAGACCACAACATGTCCCTAGTGATCCTCTAGTTGACTAGCTCGTTGATCAACAGATGGTCATGGTTTCCTGACCATGGACATTGGATGTCATTGATAACGGGATCACATCATTAGGAGAATGATGTGATGGACAAGACCCAATCCTAAGCCTAGCACAAGATCGTGTAGTTCTTTTGCTAAAGCTTTTCTAATGTCAAGTATCATTTCCTTAGACCATGAGATTGTGTAACTCCCTGATACCATAGGAGTGCTTTGGGTGTACCAAATGTCACAACGTAACTGGGTGACTATAAAGGTGCACTACAGGTATCTCCGAAAGTGTTTGTTGGGTTGGCACGAATCGAGACTGGGATTTGTCAGTCCGTATGACGGAGATGTATCTCTGGGCCCACTAGGTAATGCATCATCATAATGAGCTCAATGTGACTAAGTAGTTAGTCACGGGATCATGCATTATGGAACGAGTAAAGAGACTTGCCGGTAACGAGATTGAACAAGGTATAGGGATACCGCCGATCGAATCTCGGGCAAGTAACATACCAATGGACAAAGGGAATTGTATACGGGATTGATTGAATCCTCGACATCGTGGTTCATCCGATGAGATCATCGTGGAACATGTGGGAACCAACATGGGTATCCAGATCCCGCTGTTGGTTATTGGCCGGAGAACGTCTCAGTCATGTCTGCATGGTTCCCGAACCCGTAGGGTCTACACACTTAAGGTTCGGTGACGCTAGAGTTGTTATGGGAAATAGTATGTGGTTACCGAAGGTAGTTCAGAGTCCTGGATATGATCCCGGACGTCACGAGGAGTTCCGGAATGGTCTGGCGGTGAAGATCGATATATTGGACGAAGGGTATTGGAGTCCGGAAGTGTTCCAGAGGTACCGGGTGATGACCAGCATGACCGAAAGGTGTTTCGGGAGCCCTGGCAAGTGTTGGGGGGCTTCATGGGCCAAGGGGAGGGGGCAAACCAGCCCACTAAGGGGCTGTGTGCGCCCCCCTCACCTATTCCCACGTGACCAGGGGTTTGGGGCACCCCATCTAGGGTTCCCACCTCCTGGCTTGGGGGACAAGTCACCCAAATGGGAGATCCCATCTGCCCTGGCCGCCGCCCCCCCTAGGGGAAACCCTAGGGCGCCTCCCCCTCTCCCTTCCCCCTATATATAGTGGAGGTTTTGGGGCTGCCCAACACATGAGTCTCTCTCTCCCAAGGTGCAGCCCTACCTCTCTCCCTCCTCGTCTCTCGTAGTGCTTGGCGAAGCCCTGCTGGAGTACCGCGCTCCTCTACCACCACCACGCCGTCGTGCTGCTGCTGGACGAAGTCCTCCCCAACCTCTCCCTCTCCCCTTGCTGGATCAAGGCACGGGAGACGTCATCGGGCTGCACGTGTGTTGAACGCGGAGGCGCCGTTGTTCAGCGCTTAGATCGGAATCAACCGCGATCTGAAGCGCTACGAGTACGACTCCTTCATCAGCGTTCTTGTAACGCTTCTGCTTAGCGATCTTCAAGGGTATGAAGATGCTCATCCTCTCCCTCTCTTGTTGCTAGAATCTCCATAGATTGATCTTGGTGATGCGTATAAATTTTTGAATTTCTGCTATGTTCCCCAACACCAACACCTCCGTCTAGGATCCCCCAGTCGAGGCCCTTCGCATTCCAGAAGGTGAGCCTCATCGGGGGTCTGTATCTGAACTCCGGAATGGCCACCTAGTTAGGGCGGCGTGGCTCGATGATGTAGAACCACTCCTGTAGCCAGATCTTCATGGTCTCCATGAAGGCCCCCTTTGGCCAAGTGGTGTTCGGCAGCTTGCTAAGCATAGCTCTGCCGCAGTCCGCGTGTTGCCCGTCGACCACCTTCGGCTTCACATTGAAGACCTTGAGCCATAGGCCAAAGTGTGGGCAGACACGGAGGAGAGCCTCACACACGACTATGAACACCGATATGTGGAGAAATGAGTTCGGGGCTAGATCGTCGAAATCTAGCCCGTAGTAGTACATAAGTCCGCAGACGAATGGGTGGAGTGGAAAACCTAACCCTCCAAGGAAGTGGGGAAGGAAGACGACCCGTTCGCCAGGCTACGGAGTAGGAAGGACTTGACCTTCAAAGGGAAGCTGGTGCTTGATATCAGTTGTCACAACCCTAGTCAGTGCATGCATTAGAGTGACTAGATCATGTTTACTTTTCACAGAAAGTTGAAATGGGGATGACACAAACCCCTAGCACCACTTAATACAACTAGGGTTTACTAAAATCTTTTTCAATGAACCAGAAATGCCCTTCTAAAATGTTCATCATCTTTGCCTTGGTCTAGAACCTCTGGAAATATGGTGCACACTTTTCTAGGACAGCATTGGGTCACTGTATTAAATCGTATTCTATTTGCATTTGTGCATTTAAATGCTATATAATATTTTAAGTGTCCAAATAATCATGAACTAAAATGTTTACTGTTGGAAATATTCCAAACAATGGGCTTGAGCAGTTTCATGATTTTTGGGATTGTTTTAGTATTTTTAATAAAGCCACAAAGTTGCAAAAAGAAAAGAAAACAAAAATAAAAGAAGAGAGACTTACCTGGCCAACTCACCTAGCAGCCCAGCACTGTGCTGGCCCATGGCAAGTCAGCTGCTTCCTCTCGCCAGGCAGGCAGAGAGGTGAGCGCCGGCGCGCCCGAGCTCGTCACGCCGTCACTTGCTT
>NC_041385.1:472937235-472985573 GCF_002162155.2 Triticum dicoccoides
CGCAGCCGCACCACCGTCACCATCGTCCGCTCCATTGAGCAGATCGAGACCCGAGCGCTCGTTCGCCCCGAAGCCACTACACCGACCTCACTCCGCCTCACCGTCGCCGGAGATCCACTTTGCCGCCCCGCTCGCTCCAGCTCGTCCCCGACCTTGCTGCCTAGCTCGTCGTGACCGTTGTGAGTTGCTGCCCCTTCTCCCCCTCTCTGTTCTCGCTGCCGTCCGCCGTAGCGACCGCAACGAGTACACCCGCACACGCCGCTGCCTGAGCTCGCCGTCGACGTGGCTCCGGCCATGTAAC
Source organism: Triticum dicoccoides (assembly GCF_002162155.2). Taxonomy (NCBI): domain Eukaryota; kingdom Viridiplantae; phylum Streptophyta; class Magnoliopsida; order Poales; family Poaceae; genus Triticum; species Triticum dicoccoides. Next base: position 472,937,537 of record NC_041385.1, read on the forward strand.
GGCCTCACCACCGTGCCCAACGCACTCACAGCACCGCATAGGCCTCATAGGAGCTAGCCCCATGCCTCCAAGATCATCGTAGCATCGAGTCCGAGCTCGCCCGAACTCCGGCGACCCCGAGCTCAACCACCACCACCAATCGACGCGGCTTGCTCCCAGCTACCCGTAGGTGCCCTCCGACATCCATTTGGTCGCCGGTGCACAAAACTCGCGCCCTCCGCCGCGTATGGTCGTCGCCGTCGGCTAAATGTCGGTGATTTGACCCAGTTTGACTAGGGATTTGACCTCCCTGGGTCACTGACATGTGGGCCCTGCCCTTTGGTCAAACCTAGATTAGGAGTTAAACTAATCATAATTAGTTAGTTAACTAACTGTGACACTGACCAGTGGGTCCCACTGTCAGGTTTGACCTCACCGCCTAGTTGACCTGTTGATGCAGTGCTGACACAATGCTAATGCAGTAAAGCTTTTTCTGGATTTATTCTTATTCAGGAAATTCCAAAAAATAGTGCTAACTTCTAAAAATCATAGAAATTAATCTGTAACTCCAAATGCAAAGATTTATATATGAAAAATGATCAGAAAAATCCAATCTATCAATATCTACTGGTTTCATGCATGTTTAAACAACTTAACCTTGCTGTTTAGTGCAAAACATGATAGAGCACTATTTAAATTCATAAGATGAGTTTGGGGTTGAACCTTTGGTTCAAAATGGCTCAAACCCATCTGGTTGTAGTTGCATTAGCCCAACACACTCATTTTGCCATGTCATCTGCATGCATCATATTGTTGCATATTGTCGTGTATTGGTTGTGTTACCGATATGTTCTCTGCGGTAGGTTCAGTTCCGGAGGATTACCGTGATTATCCAACTAAAGGACAGTACCCATCTACCGATCTGCGAGGCAGGCAACCACTATTTGATCATATCGATTAAATCCCATGTTTTTGCTCCTGCTCTCATTTACTGCATTTAAGACAACAATGTTTCAATTGATGTGTGCTGCGGTAGTTGAACACATTTCCTCTGCATGACCTGTCATTGCCACAGTAACTAGATGAAACCCACTAGCATGTGTAGGAGTTGATTGAGCCATGTTTGTGTTTCCTACCTTGTTGTGCCTGCTATGCTTAGAGTCGTGTCAGGTCTGGTTCATCTGGGTGATGGGCTAGAATGAAATGATTATGTCGGTGATGAGAGTGAAGTGTTTAACTTGATTTGGTAAAGGTATCAATGAGAGGCCATGTAGGAGTACATGGTGGGTTGTTTCATTGGAACCGTCCCTAAGAACTGAGATATGTATGTGTGATTTAAGATTCAGCTACTACCATGCACTGGGCCCGAAACCAATGGACCCTCTCGGCTTATTAACCGCCCTTGTCCTCTGTCCAGGAGTTGCAAGTAGTTTCTGGTGTTTGTAGTATACTGGAGGCCATGCACAGCGCTGACCCTCGGGGTGGGCTATGATGCGGTAGGTATGTGGCCGGGTATGCCGGACGCCCGTTTGGTGTCTCAAAACCCTGTACAGATTGTTCGGGGCCATATGTGGAAACCTCGGCCGGACTCCCTGCGGATGGAACGTGAATAGGCGATAAACATGGACTGGAGAATTGAGTGTTTACTTAGGTCGTGGACGACACCCTCATTGGGCTTCCGCTTGAAGGTTGTCGAGTACACGTCGTGTAAACGGCGATAAGTGGTGGAAGCGTGTGTGAAGAAGTACACCCCTGCAGGGTTAACATCATCTATTCGAATAGTCACGTCCGCGGTAAAGGACTACTTGGTTGCCTATACAGTTCATAGACAAGTAAATGGAAACTACTAAAAGCCTCAAGACAAGTGTGAGTGGCGTGGATGGCCCTTCCATAGGATGACGGAAGAGGATCTGTGGTAGTGTATTGTTGTGGTGAGTAGTGGACTCGTGTGCGCAAAACATTTACAAGTTGTTGTCTCGTAAGATAGTTTAGCCAAGAGTCAAAGGTGGGTTTCCGCAATAAACTCCACTATCCCTTTGTTGATAATGTGCATGTATGTAGGATCTGATGTAAGTCTTGCTGAGTACCTTTGTACTCATGTTTGCTTAATTACTGTTGCAGAAGAGAATGGCGCCCCTTCTGAAGGTTTTTACGTAGACCTCGACGTTGATGAGTAGCTTGATGCCCAGGTGGTGATCCTGAGCATGTGAAGGACCCTTGTAGATAGTTAGGCTTCCTCAAGCCTTTTTGCTTTCTAGTTGTCTGTACTCAGACAAGTTGCTTCCGCTTGTGCTTGTATGCTTGTATGACTTGAATGTCGGGTCGTGTGACCCCTATCTGTATGAATGATATGTATGGCTCTCTGGAGCCTTTTAAATTAAGTACTTGAGTTGTAGAGTTTTGTTGTGATGCCATGTTGTATTTGCACATATTGAGCATATTGTGTGTATGATTTGAAATGCTTGGTATGTGTGAGATCTGACTACCTAGTTGTTTATCCTTGGTAGCCTCTCTTACCGGCAATTGTCTCCTAGTGCTTCCACTGCGTCATGGTAGCTTGCTACTACTCCGGAACACTTAGGCTGGACGGTATGTGTCCTTCATCGTTCTCGTGTATGTCCCTTTGGGGAAATGTCACGCGGTTTTCCGTTAAGTCCTTGTAGCTTGCTACGACTTGGGTTTATTCGCTGTTGATCGACACGTTCGGTGTTGGGTCATGTATGCATGTCCTTGTAAGTTAGAGCCACTTTGGGTTCATGACTAGTCATGTCAGCACAGGTTCTTTGTCATATGGATGCTAGCAACACTATCATATACGTGAGCCAAAAGGCGCAAACGGTCCCGGGCTAGGTAAGGCGGCACCCTTGGGGATACCGTGCATGAGGCCGCAAAGTGATATGATGTGTTACATGCTAGATCGGTGTGGCTTAGAACCGGGGTCCTGACAGCGTTGGCATCAGAGTCGGACTGCTTGTAGGTTCTTCAAGCCAAACTGGTCGATGTCGAGTCTAGTAATGCTTTAGTTATATGTAGGGGAATTGATTGTGGGATGGAACGTAAGGCTCTTTTTACTTCTTTACCTCATGGCATTCTGATTCGAGTCAGTCAATTCTTTCCACGGGGGTAAGGACTAGGATCTCATCTTTCTATCAGGTTCACGTGTTACTTATCCGTAGACTCTTATAGGATTGTTGGTCACAAGCCCCAGTTCAGTTCTACTACTTCAGTATGTTGTTAGTTGGACCCAGAACCTTGATATGATGTTGTTGAGTGACAATGCAATCCTTTGCAAAATGTCTCAAAATCCTTTTTGAGCATTTACAGTCGTTATGCTGTCCGATTTCTACTAGAAACTCTAATGCCTTTGCATTATTTCGTGTTTCAGATGGCTTCTCGCACTACACACCAGGTGGTACGTCTGACTCGGTGCATTGACGTGCCCGGTCACATGGCCATGCTAGTCCGTGTGATGACAGAGATAGGCTATAGATAGTATCCAGAGTATACCCTTGAAGAGCATTATCGAGATTTTAATCAGAGTCAGTACATATGCACAGTGAGGATATTTCCTTCCTACCCGGGAGCTACCGATCCCCTTCACTGGTCTTACAGGCTCGGAGTCACCATGGAGATGTCCGTCCAGGATGCTGCTTACTCCATGATAACTATCATTCGAGCTAGACATGCATCACTTCAAAACACCAAGTTCTGCTATCTGCCAGCAACACTTACTGGTCAGGAGGGTTATTACACAGGTCTTTATGCTCACGCTACTCATGAGGAGCCGCGCCTTCAGACCACCACAGAGATGTTGGAGGAAAGGGACCGTGAGGTCCGTGCCCTCCGCATGGAGCAGTACAACACTTGAGCAGACCACTGGGCCACTCTGACATGGCTTGCACCCGCCATGCAGACTGGTTATCTTGATATGCGGGATTTGTACCCCGTACGCACTCGTCTGCCAGCTCACATGGACTATCCTGGTGTTGGAGGCATCACACCTCCACGTGGGCGTCGTCTACCATCATTTGTGGGACCAAGGCCTCATCCTTGCCCTTATGGTCCACAAGCCCCACGCGACTAGGAGTTTCCAGATCCGCATGTTCCACTTCCAGGCTACGTAGGTAATCTTTATGAAGATTACTATGGAGACGGAGACGACTGAGCTGGATCATGGCACTAGTAGTATTTTAGTAGTTGTATCTCCACAGTCCTGCGTGTCTTGTGGAATGTGACTTAGTTGTACTGAATTCCGGGGGCGTAGATAATGTATAGGAGCTTGGAATGCCTCTGACGAGATGTAATGTTCTTTCACCGCAGTTGTACTTCAGCTTGGGCTTGTAATAAACTACGTATGGTGTGTATGACCGATGGTATATATATGGCAGTTTCTGTATTACCATGTCGTATAGATGAACATCTCTGCATTCTATGCCATCCATTACATTCTGCACTCCTATGTCAGAGTTCTGCCATCCTTGTCTAAACCATTGTTTTGTTTTCCTAGGATGGTCAACACCCAAAGCACCCCTATTGCCCAGGAGCAGGGTGAAGCCAGTGGGGCTGGGGATGGGAATCTGCCTCATCCACCTTCCTTGGGTGAGGTCATGTTGGAGGCCGAAAGGAACAAACGTGAGACCAACCGTCTGCTGGAACGCATTGAGCAGAACACTGCACATTACCAGAGGAACGACTTGGTGTCTCTCAATGACTTCATCAAGTTGTGCCCACCTACCTTCCATCATTCCGCCGAGCCTCTCGATGTGGATGATTGGCTCCGCAGCATCACCCACAAGCTATGTTATGCACACATAGCCAAAGCTAACAAGGTCACTTATGCTGCTTATCATCTTGAAGGCCCCGCCAGCCTTTGGTGGGAAAACTATGAGGCCATGCGCCCAGCTGGCCAGGAAACCACTTGGGCAGGTTTTAGCGAGGCTTTTCATGAGCACCACATCCCGGAAGGTCTTATGGATCGTAAGAGGGAGGAGTTCTGAAACTTCACCCATGGCAGGCTAACCGTGGATGCATATAGCAGGGAGTTTGGGAATCTAGCACGCTATGCACCTGAAGAAGTGTCCACCGACGCCAAGAAGCAGGCGAGTTCTGCAAGGTACTCAGCCCCGAGCTTCGAAGTGATCTCCTTCTGCATGAGTGCACTTCCTTCCAGAAGTTAGTGAACAAGGCTATCAGTGTTGAGATAGGTCAGACTGACTTTGAAGCTACACACAAGCATGATCGTGACACTGGTTCCTCATCTGGTTCTGGCTCTCAGAAGCGCCGGGTATGGGTGCCAAACACAGCTCTGCCACCCAGGTTCACTCTAAGGCCACCCTATCAGGCGCCTCGTCCAACCCAGCAGTATGCACTGCCTAAGACTTATGGTGGATCACCCGCCAATGCTCCTCCATGCACCAACACCGTGACATGCTTCAAGTGTGGAGAACCGGGTCACTACATGCGAGAGTGTCCCCAGAAAAACAACCCCAATCAGTTTGGAAAGGCTGTTGGCCGTGGCAAGCCAACAGGGAAGGTGTACTATGCCAAGCCAGCCACCGCTGCACGTGGCCATGTGAACTATCTCTCAGCTGAAGAGGCTCAGGATGATCCCAACGTCGTTCTTGGTACGCTCCTTGTTAACTGCCATCCGGCATCTGTTCTTTTCGATACTGGAGCATCTCATTCATTTATATCTGAGAGCTATGCTCGTTTGCACAACACCACATTTTGTGATATGCCCTCCACCATGGAAATTTCTACTCATGGCTCTAGATGGCAAACCTCTAGAGTAAGCCATGGGAATGAAATTCATGTCGATAGACTTGTTTTCCTTGCATCTTTGATAGCTCTCAAATCCTCAGACATAAATATCATCTTGGGTATGGACTGGATGACAGCCCATCATGCTAAGATTGATTGTTACTCTAGGACTGTTCAACTTACACATCCATCGGGCAAGGTAGTCAATGTCTTGAACCGATTGTTTGAGCGTCAGCTCTACTCTCTTAATGCCAGTCCTTTGTCAGATCTCGAAGATGTCCTAGTAGTCCGTGACTTCCTGGATGTCTTTCCAGAAGAACTACCAAGTGTTCCACCTGACAGGGATGTCGAGTTTCTGATAGATCTTGTCCAAGGAACTGTCCCAATCTCTAGGAGACCTTATAATATGGCACCCCTAGAACTAGCTGAACTCAAGAAACAACTCGATGAGTCCTTGAAAAAGGGTTTCATCCATCCTAGTTCTTCTCCATGGGCTTTCCCCATCCTCTTCGTCAAGAAGAAGGATGGTACGGATCGGATGGTTGTAGATTATCGACACGACAATCTGGTCACCATAAAGAACAAGTATCCGCTCCCCAGGATCAACAATCTGTATGATCAGCTCGCTGGATCCTCAGTCTTTTCCAAGATGGATTTGAGGTTGGGCTACGATCAAACCAAAATCAAGAACGAGGACATTCCCGAAACAGCCTTTGTTACTCGTTATGGCCAATACGAGTACACCGTCATGTCCTTCGGCTTAACCAATGCCCCAGCCACCTTCTCTTGGTTAATGAACTCTTCATGGAGTATTTGGATAAATTCATCGTGGTATACCTCGATGATATACTCATCTACTCCAAGAATGAGGAAGAACATGCCGAGCATGTAAGGCTAGTATTGACGAAACTTCGAGAGCATCGCCTTTATGCCAAATTCTCTAAATGTGAATTCTGGTTGCCAGAAGTGACCTACCTAGACCATGTAATCTCTGGTAAGGGTATTGTTGTCAATCCCGAACGAGTTCAGGCCGTTCTTAATTGGACTCCACCTGAATTGGTCAAGCAAGTCCGGAGTTTCCTTGGCTTAGCAAGCTACTGTCGCCGCTTTGTCGAGAACTTCTCCAAGGTTACTAAACCTCTAACTGAACTCCTCAAGAAAGATAAAAAGTTCGAGTGGACCCCACAGTGCAAGCACAGTTTTCAGGAACTGAAAGGACGCCTGACATCTGCTCTCATACTGGTACCACCAGATTTCTCCAAGGACTTTGTTATCTATTGTGACGCCTCGCAACAAGGACTTGGTTGCATACTCATGCAAGATTGTCATGTAATTTCCTATGCTTCACGGCAGTTGCATCCACATGAGGAAAATTATTCTACACATGATCTAGAGCTTGTCGTTGTAGTCCATGCAGTCAAAACCTAGCGACATTACCTTCTCGGTAATTGTTGCGAAATCTACACCAATCACCAAAGTTTGAAATACATATTCACCCAGCCGGAATTCAATCTCAGGCAAAGATGTTGGGTCGAGTTGATCACAGATTACGACTTAGGAAAAACTTACACCCTGGGAAAAGCCAATGTCATGGCTGATGCACTAAGTCGTAAATCTTATTGTAACAATCTGATGTTATAATAAAGTCAACCACTTCTCCATGAGGAATTTCAGAAGCTTAACCTTCACATTGTTCCTCAAGGATTCCTTTCTACCTTGGTGGTGAAACCTACCATTTCGGATCAGATCATCAAAGCTCAGAAGGTAGATCCGGGAATCTCCCGTATCAAGAAAAACATCAAGAAAGGAGTTGCAGATTGTTTCTCCATTGATGATCATGGTGTCGTGTACTTTGGAAAGCGCTTAGTGGTTCCCAAGGTGCGAAACCTAAGGCGATTGATCCTTAAGGAAGCTCATGAATCCCCTCCCACCATTCATCCCGGTAGTACTAAAATGTATCAGGACCTACGCCAGAGGTTCTGGTGGACTAGGATGAAGAGAGAAATTGCCCAGTATATTGCTAATTGCGACATCTGCCGTTGTCTTAAAGCAGAGCATCAACGACCTGTTGGCACCCTTCAACCTTTAGCTATTCCTGAATGGAAATGGGATAAAAATGGTACGGATTTCATCACCGGTTTTCCTAGGACCAAGAGAGGGAATAATGCTATCTTCGTTGTCATCGATCGTCTTTCCAAAGTAGCCAATTTCCTGCCTGTTCGAGAGAGTATAACCGCTAGCCAGCTAGCAGGTTTGTATATCTCTCGAATAGTGTCTCTTCATGGTGCTCCATTGGAGATTAACTCAGATCGTGGAAGTCTCTTCACCTCTTGATTTTGGGAAAGTTTCCAAGATGCTATGGGAACTCGTCTCTCCTTTAGCACCGCCTTCCACCCTCAATCAAGTGGTCAAGTAGAACACGTCAATCAAATTCTGGAAGACATGCTCCGAGCTTCTATTATCTCATTCGAAATGGATTGGGAGAAATGTCTTCCATTTGCCGAATTTGCTTATAACGATAGTTGTCAATCTAGCTTGGGCAAAGCTCCTTTTGAAGTTCTCTGTGGATGAAGGTGTCGAACACCTCTTAACTGGTCAGAAACCAGGGAAAGACAATTCTTTGGCCCGGATATGATCCAGGAAGCAGAAGAGCAAGTTCGCATTGTTCGTGAAAAGTTGAAAACAGCCCAATCTCGTCAAAAGAGCCAATATGATCGTAAACATAAGGCCATGACTTTTGAAGTTAACGAGAAGGCTTACCTTCGGGTTACTCCTCTGAAGGGAACCCATCGCTTTGGTATCAAAGGCAAATTGGCTCCTCGCTACATTGGTACCTTTCACATTCTTGCCAAACGAGAAGTTGCCTACCAATTGGAACTACCTCCGCATCTTTCCAGCGTTCATGATGTCTTCCACGTTTCTCAACTCAGGAGTTGCTTCTCGGATCCTATCCATGGAGTTGCTTCTCGGATCCTATCCATGGAGTGGACAGACACCTCTAGCACCACTTAATCCAGCTAGGGTTTACTAAAATCTGTTTCAATGAACCTAAAATGCCCTTCTAAAATGTTCATCATCTTTGCCTTGGTCTAGAACCTCTGAAAAAAATGGTGCACACTTTTGTAGGACAGCATTGGGTCACTGAATCAAATCATATTCTATCTGCATTTGGGCATTTAAATGCTATATAATATTTTAAATGTCCAAATAATCATGAACTAAAATGTTTACTGTTGGAAATATTCCAAACAGTGGGCTTGAGCAGTTTCATGATTTTTGGGATTGTTTTAGTATTTTTAATAAAGCCACAAAGTTGCAGAAAGAAAAGAAAACAGAAATAAAAGAAAAGTGACTTACCTGGCCAACTCACCTGGCGGCCCAGCACTATGCTGGCCCATGGCCAGTCAGGTGCTCCCTCTCGCCAGGCAGGTAGAGAGGTGAGCGCCGGCGCGCCCAAGCTTGCCACGCCATCACCTGCTTGTCACCGAGCCGCTGGACGCATGGATGAGCTCCACCTCGTCGCCCCGACCCCCCCGACACCTCACTTGCCCCCCTGCGCCTCGCTCTCTCTCCCCACCATGGCCGACGCCACCGCAGTCTCACCGCCATCCTAGCTGAGGCCACCGTCGCCCCCACATTGCCCCGTCGTGTCTAGGAGCTCCGCCACCGTCCGCCTCGTCGAGCAAATCGAGCCTCGAGCGCTCGTTCGCCCCGGAGCCACTGCACCAACCTTGCTCCGCCTCGCCGTCTCCGGAGATCCACTTCGCCGCCCCGCTCGCTCCAGCTCGTCCCCGACCTCACTGCCTAGCTCGCCGTGACCGTTGTGAGCTGCTGCCTCTTCTCCCCCTCTCCGTTCTCACTATCGTCTGCCGCAGCGACCGCAACGAGCACGCGTGCATGCGCCACCGCCTGAGCTCGTCACCGACGTGGCTCCGCCCATGCAACGGCCTCACCACCGTGCCCAACACACTCACTACACCGCGTAGGCCTCGTAGGAGCTAGCCCCATGCCTCCAAGATCATCGGTGCATCGAGTTCGAGCTTGCTCGAACTCCGGCAACCGCCAAGCTCGTCGTCGGCGTCGTTTCCGGCGACCCCGAGCTCAACCACCACCACCACAACTCGACACGGATTGCTCCCAGCTACTCATAGGTGCCCTCCATTGTCCATTTGGTCGCTAGAGCGCGAAACCCGTGCCCTCCACCATGTTTGGTCGTTGCCGATGGCTAAACACCGGTGATTTGACCCAGTTTGACCAGGAATTTGACCCCCTGGGTCACTCACATGTGGGCCCTGCCCTTTGGTCAAACCTAGATTAGGGGTTAAACTAATCCTAATTAGTTAGTTAACTAACTATGACACTTCTCTAAAAAAAACTAACTATGACACTGACCAGTGGGTCCCACTGGTCAGGTTTGACCTGGACCGCCCAGTTGACCTGCTGACGCAGTAAAGCTTTTTCTGGATTTATTCTTATTTAGTCAATTCCACAAAATAGTGCTAACTTCTAAAAATCATATAAATTAATCTGCAACTCTAAATGCAAAGATTTATATATGAAAAAATGATCAGAAAAATCCAATCTATCCATCTGTACTAGTTTCATGCATGTTTAAACAACTTAACCTTGTTGTTTAGTGCAAAACATGATAAAGCACTATTTAAATTCATAAGATAAGTTTGGGGTTGAACCGTTGGTTCAAAATGGCTCAAACCCATCTGGTTGTAGTTGCATTAGCCCAACACACTCATTTTGCCATGTCATACGCATGCATCATATTGTTGCATATTGTCGTGTATTGATTGTGTTACCGGTATGTTCTCTGCGGTAGGTTCTGTTCCGGAGGCTTACCATGATTATCCAACTGAAGGACAATACCCGTCTACTGATCTTCCAGGAAAGCAACCACCATTTGATCATATCAATAAAATCCCATGTTCTCGCTCCTGATCTCATTTAATGCATTTAAGACAACAACGTTTCAACTATTGTGTGCTGTAATAGTTGAACTCATTTCCTCTGCATGATCTGTCATTGCCACAGTAACTAGATGAAACCCACTAGCATGTGTAGGAGTTGATTGGGACATGTTTGTGTTTCCTACCTTGCTATGCCTGCTATGCTTAGAGTCGTGTCATGTCTGGTTCATCTGGGTGATGGGCTAGAGTGAAATTATTATGTCAGTGATGAGAGTGAAGTGTTGAACACGATTTTGGTAAAGGTATTGATGAGAGGCCATGTAGGAGTACATGGTGGGTTGTTTCATTGGAACCGTCCCTAAGAATTGAGATCTGTATGTGTGATTTAAGATTCAGCTACTACCATGCATTGGGCCCGAAACCAGTGGACCCTCTCTGCTTATTAACCGTCCTTGTCCTCTGTCCAGGAGTTGCAAGTAGTTTATGGTGTTTGTAGTATACTAGAGGCCGTACACAGCGCTGACCCTCGGGATGGGTTGTGATGTGGTAGGCATGTGGACGGGTATGCTGGATGCCCGTTTGGTGTCTCGGAACCCTGTACGCATTGTTTGGGGCCGTATGTGGAAACCTCGGCCGGACTCCCTGCGGATGGAACCTGAATAGGCGATAAACCTGGACTAGAGACTTGAGTGTTTACTCAGGCCATGGCCGACACCCTCATTGGGCTTCCGCTTGAAGGTTGCCGAGTACACATCGTGTAAACGGCGATGAGTGGTGGAAGCGTGTGTGAAGAAGTACACCCCAGCAGGGTTAACATCATCTATTCAAATAGCCGCGTCCGCGGTAAAGGACTACTTGGTTGCCTATACAGTTCATAGACAAGTAAATGGAAACTAGTAAAAGCCTCAAGACAAATGTGAGTGTCGTGGATGGCCCTTCCGTAGGATGACGGAACAAGATCCGTGGTAGTGTATTGTTGTGGTGAGTAGTGGACTCGTGTGCGCAAAACATTTACAAGTTGTTGTCTCGTAAGATAGTTTAGCCAAGAGTCAAAGTTGGGTTGCTGCAATAAACTCCACTATCCCTTTGTTGATAATGTGCATGTATGTAGGATCTGATGTAAGTCTTGTTGAGTACCTTTGTACTCATGTTTGCTTAATTACTGTTGCAGAAGAGAATGGCGCCCCTTCTGAAGGGTTTTACGTAGACTCGACATTGATGAGTAGCTTGATGCCCAGGTGGTGATCCTAAGCATGTGAAGGACCCTTGTAGATAGTTAGGCTTCCTCAAGCCTTTTTGCTTTCTAGTTGTCTGTACTCAGAAAAGTTCCTTCTGCTTGTGCTTGTATGCTTGTATGACTTGAATGTCGGGTCGTGTGACCCCTATCTGTATGAATGATATGTATGGCTCTCTGGAGCCTTTTAAATAAAGTACTTGAGCTGTAGAGTTTTGTTGTGATGCCATGTTGTATTTGCACATATCGAGCATATTGTGTGTATGATTTGAAATGCTTGGTATGTGTGGGATCTGACTACCTAGTTGTTTATCCTTGGTAGCCTCTCTTACCAAGAAATGTCTCCTAGTGCTTCCACTGAGCCATGGTAGCTTGCTACTGCTCTGGAACACTTAGGCTGGACGGCATGTGTCCTTCTTCATTCCTGTGTCTGTCCCTTCGGGGAAATGTCACGCGGTGTTCCTTTAAGTCCTTGTAGCTTGCTATGACTTGGGTTCATTCGCTATTGATCGACACGTTCGTTGCTGGGTCATGTATGCTTGTCCCTGTAAGTTAGCGCCACTTTGGGTTCACGACTAGTCATGTCAGCCCGGGTTCTTTGTCATATGGATTCTAGCGACACTATCATATATGTGAGCCAAAAGGCATAAACGGTCCCAGGCCAGGTAAGGCGGCACCCGTGGGGATACCGTGCGTGAGGCTGCAAAGTGATATGACGTGTTACATGCTAGATCGGTGTGGCTTAGAATCAGGGTCCTAACATCAGCGGCGAGGTACCCCGCGCTCCAGAGATCTGTTATGTCCTTCTCCGTCACGGAGGAGGCCTCCCACTTGCCCTTGGAGCCAGCTCCGACCATGGTCGGAGTAGGTGGTGGTGGTGGAGAGAAAGACGGAGACTTTGCGGGTGCAGTGAGCTTGGGAGATCGGAAGGCTAAGGAGATGTGAAGGTGTGGGGAGGGAAGTGGGGGTCCCTTGACCTCTTATAGGCAGTAAAAATACCAACCACCCCCCACTCGTGCCTTGAATCTCGCCTATTCCCAATGAAGGCGTGCGCCACAAACGGTTGGATTACCCAAGTATCATTGATATGCAATCCTGTATTAAGTGGGCACGATCTCTTTTTTGATAGGACATGCCAATGGGGCGTGGCCTCGAAATACGGAACGCGGGGCGCGAAAATGGTTCAAAATGCTTAAGGGTCAAGTCTGGCGCTTCGTCGAAAAAAAGTTGTCAGTAAAATACATTATTCTTACTTTTTATCCTGCCTTCGCGGCTAAGGGTTGTGTTTATTATGAAAATCCGGATACAATTCTTTTACAGAGGAAAGCCAATGTGTATTCTTTAAGGAACCCGCCTTGCAATGCTGAAGACAATCTGAGCACCGAATATATCATCATTGAAGACTGGTTCAGGGGCTATTGTAGGAGTCCTGGATTAGGGGGTCCTCGGGTGTCCGGTGTATTGATGTGGGCCAGACTAATGGGTCGTCAAGATACAAGACAGAAGATTATCTCTCGTGTCCAGTGGGAACTCTCACATGCGTGGATGACAAGTATAGGTGTCCTGATATATTATTCCTTTCTATAAAACCGACTTTGTACAACCCTAAGCCCCTCCAGTGTCTATATAAACCGGAGGGTTAGATCGGAGGCAGGAACACAACATTGCTAGGCTAGCTTTCTAGGGTTAGCCGAATCGATCTCGAGGTGGATCAACTCTTGTAACCCCTATACCCTCAAATATAATCAAGCAGGAGTAGGGTTTTACCTCCATTAAGAGGGCCCGAACCTGGGTAAACATTGTGTCCCTTCTCCATAGTTACCATTGATCCTCAGACGCACAGCTTGGGCCCCCCTACCCAAGATCTGCTGGTTTTGACACTGACAGGCGCCGCCACACAGCTCGCCGGTCCGGACCCGGATGTTGACTATGGTGGCGATAGGATCAGGAGCTTGGGCTAGGGAATTTGAAAACCCGAGTGTAGTACATTCGAGTACAGTATCCACCCTCAAATGACAGCATGTGCTCTGTAATGAGCATATCTAGCATGACTAAAATTTGCAGGATAAAAGCAGAATTACTCTGAAGTACATAGGAGACGACACAGTTTTGCCAAATTTACACTCATAGTCAAATATGGGAATTCTAAGATTCTCAACTCCCATTCAACCCCTCCCCATGATATATGGACAATCACCTCATTTCAGTCAAATTTAGTTACTTGCAGCACATGTTGTATTAGGTGTCTTAACTGAAACTTGTATTGTTTTAATTCATAGATGAAATAAATGAAAACCTAATTAACAAAATACAATTATTCATAAGAGATGTGCATCAGTGTGAGGCATTACTATGGGTAGTGGCGGAGCTAGCATTTGAGAACAGGGTGGTCCATCCCCTAAAAAAATTCATAAGAAATATGACACATGAATCTTCTAACTAATTACCAATATCACATAAAAATAACTCAATATGGTCTTACAAACACACTAAAATTCTCAATTAATGCGATTTGGGCCAACAACGATGTGCAAAATTATGCATGTGTTTGGTTCATCTACTAGATAGCATAGCACATAAAAACCCCTAAATTGGAAGTTGCGAATCAGAAATTTGGTAGTTCATACCTTAAGTTAGAAATTGGGAAGTTCAGAAAAGACTATGTTGCTTCCGCCGGACTTGGGCACTCGGGGACTCGGGGGGCAGGGGGACAGCGCTACAGTCGTGCAGGACAGGGGCACACATGCACGCAGCTCGCATGGGGGAGGGAAAGGGAGAATGGATCCTCCTCCACGGCTGAACTCCGGCAGGTGACCGGCAAGGGCAGCGAGCCGGCGATGGTGGGGGCGTCCGGTGTTGGGACTCAGGAGTCAAGACGAGGCGGGTGATTGCCTGGCTCAATCTAGACGAGGGCGTGTTGCGCCTGCGCTCGGGCCAACAGGTAAGTGTTATTGGGCCAATTTTTCTTTCTAGCCCAGTAACAGATCCGTAGGCTGATTCAAAACCTCAGGGTGGGCCGAGGTCCACCCTGGCCACCCTGTAATACATCTGGTGTTCTGCATAGCTACAAAACCTATGAATTCTCAAAAAAATCTACAAAGCCTATGTTACGTCGAGCCCACAATTCCACCTCTTCTCACGTGGTAAATTCGTCGGGCATTTGTCTCTTGCATGTGTGCTCTTCCTCAGACTTCATATTTGGTGTTTGTTTAGCTAGCTTATTTTTAGTGACAGCCCTTCCAAGGCGTTAATCTCCTTCTTTCATTTGGTTGCCAGTTTTCGCTCAATTAAAGGTGTGCAAGAGGTTTCCAAGAGCAGGGACTTTTCCATGGAGATCAATCAAGTTGGGTATTAAAGTGAGGAAAACATGAAGGACTCGAGAGATGGGAGTTGATAGAATTCATTGTTTCACTCTAAAAAAACTTTGTTCTTTATAGTGTCTTCTTCTGCATGTGCTCTTTCAAGAAGGCCTTCCACATGTTCTTCTCTCAATAAGAGCTGTAGCGGATGATGTAATGCCAACTATCGAAATAGTTGGCCAAAATAATTCAAGTTCATTGTCATCAATAAACCCATTGGATTTCTTCTCATTCTGAATCAACGACTTCACTTCCATAGCAACCTTCTTTTCAGCCTGATCTAAATAAGAAAAAAAACAAGTTCTCCAACACATGTGCAATCTCTAGATCTAAAAGTTTCCAACGATGGATAACAAGGGTTTCTCTAAAAGAATCCAAAGAAAAGGCATAAAAATCATGAGGAATTGATTATTTGCAAATATCATAAAAAATCATAATGTACTATCAGAACAATCTGTGTATGCATAGTCTGATAAGCTTTTACTTCTCCAAGATGGAAACAACGAGCATATTCACACATAAGAAACCTATACACTCAAAGCTATACTGAAGTAGATTAGGCTTTGTCAATAGCTAAGAGCAAGGAGCTCAATGAAAAAAATCCAGAACTACTTCCAGGTCTTGTAGTGTCAAGGGCAAGGGTGACATTCAAAACTTCATGAACTATAGTGTGAAGTTTCTTACATAGTTCACTATGTAGCTGCACAAATTTGTACATTCTCTAAGCTTCATGAGATCTCGCTAATTTCTCTCACGCTACTCTATTGCGTTGAGCAGGTGTTTAATTGATATTTTGATAGACAAGAGTCTTATCAGTTATAGCACAAACTGGTGGTGCTATTTATTGGATATGATTTTTTATTTTCTAATAAGAGAGTGCTTTTACACATAACTACATAAGCATCACAAGGCACCCGAAGTAGAGCCATGAAAATCTGCGTTCGATGTATTCCAATATCTAAAGAGAGCAACAAGAATAACAAGATTCCAAGCTCACTATCATCATTGAATTAATAGCTTTTAGTGGAATGAGGGGATCAACCGGATTACCTTCACATTGCCAGTAACTGCAAAGTTCATGTCAACTTCTTGCTTAAATGGCTCTCTTCGTTAGTCTGCAAGAGATGAATGTATTTTGTAGATTGATTGCATTGGCCAATATATAATACAAGGTTCAAATCTCTCTCCATAAGTCAGTACAATAATCTTAAATGCAAGATAAAAAACTCCTATCATAAAGAAATAGAAAATGTCAGGACCCCGACTCGATGCCACATCGATCTAGCATGTAACACCTCATATCACTTTGCGGCCTCACGCACGGTATTCCCACGGGTGTCGTCTTACCTTTACCCGGGACCGTTTGCGCCTTTTGGCACACGTATATGATAGTGTCGCTAGCATCCATATGGTAAGAAGCCCGGGCTGACATGGCTAGTCGTAAACCCAAAGTGGCACAGACTTATAGGGACAGGCATCCATGACCCAGCATCGAACGTGTCAGTCATCAGCAAGTGAATCCGGGCTGTAGCACTGGGCTAGCAGGACTCCGGTAAACCGGGCTGTAGCGGGCTAACAGGACTCCGGTATTCATCGCATGACATTTCCCCGAAGGGACAGACACAGGAAAGAAGAAGGACACATGCCGGCCAGCCTAAGTGTTCCGGAGCAGTAGCAAGCTACCATGGCTCAATGGAAGCACTAGGAGACATTTCCCGGTAAGAGAGGCTACTAAGAATAAACAACTAGATAGTCAGATCCCACACATACCAAGCATTTCAATCATACACACAATATGCTCGATATGTGCAAATACAACAAGGCATCACAACATGACTCTACAACACAAGTACTTTTATTTAAAGGCTCAGAGAGCCATACATAGCATACACACAAGTACGGGTC
Source organism: Triticum dicoccoides (assembly GCF_002162155.2). NCBI lineage: Eukaryota > Viridiplantae > Streptophyta > Magnoliopsida > Poales > Poaceae > Triticum > Triticum dicoccoides. The sequence continues at coordinate 472,954,693 of NC_041385.1, forward strand.
ACACGACCCACATTCAAGTCATACAAGCATACAAGCCAACAACGGAAGTAACTTGTCTGAGTACAGACATCTAGTAAAATAAAAGAGGCTTGGAGAAGCCTGGCTATACTACATGGTCCTTCATAAGCTCAGGATCACCACCTGGGCCTCAGTCTACTCATCGACGTCAACGTCTACGAAGAACCCGTTAGAAGGGGTTGCAGCGTCTTCTATAAAATGTTAATTAAAGCAACATGAGTACAAAGGTACTCAGCAAGACTTACATCAGATCCTACATACATGCACATTATCAAGAAGGGTTGGTGGGGTTATTGCAGCAAGCCAGCTTTGACTCTTGGCTAAGCTATCCTACGAGACACCAACTTGAAATGGTTTTGCGCACTCGAGTCCACAACTCACCACTTCAATACACCACCGAGGATCCACCTCCGTCTTCCTACGGAAGAGCCATCCTTGGCACTCACGCTTATCTTGAGATTTTTAGTGGTATCCATTTACTTGTCTATGAACTATATAGGCAACCAAGTAGTCCTTTACCGCGGACACGGCTATTCGAATAGATAATGATAACCCTGCAGGGGTGTACTTCTTCATACATGTTTCCACCACTTAGCGTATGCACACGACATGTGCTCGGCAGACTTCAAGCGAAAGCCGACGTGGGTGTAGACCACGACCTACCTAAACACCTAAGTCTCTAGTCCAGGTTTATCGCCTATTCAGGTTCCATCCACAGGGAGTCCGGCCGAGGTTTCCGCATACGGCCTCGAACGATGTGTACAGGGTTCCGAGACACCTAACGGGTGCCCGGTGTACCCGGCCACGTACCTACCGCATCACAGCCCACCCCGCGGGTCAGCGCTGTCCACGACCTCCAGTAAGCTACAAACACCAAAAACTACTTGCAACTCCTGGACAGAGGACTAGGGTGGATAAGAAGTCGAGCGGGGTCATATTTCAGGGACCAATGCATGGTAGTAGCTGAATCTTAAATCACACATACAGATCTCAGTGCTTAAGGTCGGCTTCAATGAAACAACCCACCATGTACTCCTACATGGCCTCTCATCGATACCTTTACCAAATCGTGTTCAACACATCACTCTCATTACCGCCATAATCATTTCACTCTAGCCCATCACCCAGATGAACCAGACCTGACACGACTCTAAGCATAGCAAGCATAGCAAGGTAGGAACAACACATACATACGGCTCAATCAACTCCTACACATGCTAGTGGGTTTCATCTAGTTACTGTGGCAATGACAGGTCATGCAGAGGAAATGGGTTAAACTACCGTAGCACACAGCAGTTTGAAACGCGTTGTCTTAATGCAGTAAAAGAGAGCAGAAGCGAGAACATGGGATTGTATCGATATGATCAAATGGTTGGTTGCTTGCCTAATGGGTCGATGCACTGATATTGTTCTTCGTTAGGGTAATCGTGATACTCCTCGGGGGCAGATCCTGCCGCAAAGAGCACCGATACACAAGATCACCAAACAATATGCAACAATATGATGCATGCATGAGACATGGTAAAATGAGTGTATTGGGCTAATGCAACTAAGACAAGATGGGTTTGAACCATTTTGAATCAAAGATTCAAGTTTCAAACTCATAAATGGCCCTTATAAGTGCTTTATCTTGTTCTGTACTAAACAGCAGGTTAAATTGTTTAAACATGCATGAAACCAGTACAGATGGATAGATTAGATTTTTCTGATCATTTTTCATATATAACACTTTGCATTTGGAGCTACAGATTAATTTCTATGATTTTTTTGAAGTTTGTGGTATTTCCTGGAATTTCTTATATAAAAATAATTCCAGTAAATAAATTATTACGTCAGCATTACGTCAGGATGACGTCAGTGGTCAACGGAACAGTCCAGGTCAAACCTGACTAGTGCGTCCCGTGTGTCAGTGTAATTAGTTTAACTAATTATTAGTTAATACTAATCCTAATTTGTTAACAGGGTTGGGCCCCACCTGTCATTGACCCAGGGGGGTCAAACTGGGCCCACCCATGGTCAAACGAGGGTCTGCAGGGTCAACTCACCGGCGTTTAGCCGCCGGCGAGGCCGAACGCGGCGGCGAGAGTGCATTTGTGCGTTCCGGCGACCAAATGAGCGGCGGAGGGCATCTACGCGTAGCTGGGAGCAAGCCGCAGCTCTTGGTGGTGGTGGTTGAGCTCGGGGTGGCCGGAAACGTCACTAGCGACGACTTTGGCGGTCGCCGAAGTTCGGGTGAGGATGAACCCGAGGCTACAGGACACGGCGGGGCTCGTGGTGAGGTGCGTTGGGCTCCTGGGGATGCCGTGAGTGTGTTGGACAGGGTGGTGTGGCTAGTGGGTGGCCGGAGACACGTCGGCGACGAGCTCGGCGGTGGCGCATGCGGTGAAGCTTCGTGTGCTCGCTGTGATGCATGAGAGCGAGAAAGGAAAGGGGGAGGAGGTAGCTAGGCTCACGGCGGTCTCGAGGAAGCAGACGGCGCGGTCGGGGACGAGCTGGTGCGGTGGTGACGGCGAAGGGGATCTCCGGCGATGGCGGAGTCGGGTGAGGTCGGTGCAGAGGCCTCGGGGCAAGCGAGCACTCGGGGCTCGGCTAGCTCGAAGAAGAGGAGGGCGGTGGAGCTCCTGGACACGTCGGCACGGCGCAGGGACGACGGAGAGCGCGACTACGGCGACGGTGCGGCTGCGGTGGCGTCGGCCATGGAGCGGGAGAGCGAGGGAGAGAGGCAGGGGGAGAATGGATGTGTCCACGGGGTTCGGAGCGCGACGTGGAGGTCGTACTGGCCAGCAGAGAGGCGAGGGGAGGAAGCAGGGCGACGGGCAGCTGCGTGGCGCGCACTGGTGCCGCCGTCGAACACCTGCCTGCCTGCCTGGCGAAGGCAAGCAGCTCGCTGGAGCGGCTGCTGGGCTGGGCCGGCTAGGTGGGCTGGCTAGCGGGCTACCAGGTTAGTTCCCTCTCTCTCTTTTTATTTCTCTTTTCTATTTATTCTGTAACTTTGTGGACTTACTAAAAATACCTAAACAACTCCAAAAATCCCCAAACTGCTCATGCCCACTGTTTAGAATATAAACAACACGGAACATTTTAGTTTAGGATTATTTGAACATTTAAATATTTTATATAATTTAAATGCCCAAACTCAAATAGTTATGATTTAATTCAAAGACCTTAGGATGACCTAGAAAATTGTGCACCAGTTTTGGCAGAGGTTCTGAACCAGAACAAAAATGATGGACATTTTAGAAGGGCATTTCAGGTTCATTGAAAATATTTTTAGTAAACCCTAGTTGGTTTCAGAGGGGGCTGGGGGTTCTGTCATCCCCATTTCAAGTTTCTGTAGAAAGAAATAGACATGATGCAACACTCTAATGCATGAACTAGCTAGGGTGTGACAACTCACCCCCATTCAAAAGAATCTCGTCCCGAGATTTAGGTTCCTCCGGGAAAAAGGCGGGGTACTCAAGTCGAAGACGATCCTCCCTTTCCCAAGTTGCTTCCTTCTCAGAATGGTGCAACCATTGAACCTTGAGAAACTTGATATTATGACGTCGAGTGGTACGCTCGGCTTGATCGAGGATACGAATGGGGTACTCTCGATACGTGAGGTTATCTTGAAGATCAAGCGTTTCGTGGTCCACTCCACGGATAGGATCCGAGAAGCAACGCCTGAGTTGAGAAACATGGAAGACATCGTGGACTCTGGAGAGATGCGGAGGTAGTTCCAATTGGTAGGCAACTTCTCCTCGCTTGGCAAGAATGCGAAAGGGTCCAATGTAGCGAGGAGCCAATTTGCCTTTGATATCGAAACGATGGGTTCCCTTCAAAGGAGTAACCCGAAGGTAAGCCTTCTCGTCAACCTCAAAAGTCATAGCCTTATGTTTTCGGTCATATTGACTCTTTTGACGAGATTGGGCTGTTTTCAACTTTTCACGAACGATGCGAACTTGCTCTTCCGCTTCCTGGATCATATCCGGGACAAAGTCCCCGGTTTCTGACCAGTTAAGAAGCGTTCGACACCTTCGTCCATAGAGAACTTCAAAAGGAGCTTTACCCAAGCTAGATTGATAGTTGTTGTTATAAGAAAATTCGGCAAATGGAAGGCATTTCTCCCAATCCATTCCGAATGAGATAACAGAAGCTCGAAGCATGTCTTCTAGAATCTGGTTGACACGTTCTACTTGACCACTTGATTGAGGGTGAAAGGCAGTGCTAAAGGAAAGGCGGGTTCCCATAGCATTTTGGAAACTTTTCCAAAATCGAGAGGTGAAGAGACTTCCTCGATCCGAGTTAATTTCCAGTGGAACACCATGGAGGGACACTATTCGGGAGATGTACAAGTCTGCTAGCTGACTAGCGGTTATACTCTCGCGAACAGGTAGGAAATGGGCCACTTTGGAAAGATGATCGACAACGACGAAGATAGCGTTATTCCCTCTCTTGGTCCTGGGAAAACCGATGATGAAATCCATACCAATTTTATCCCATTTCCATTCAGGAATAGCTAAGGGTTGAAGGGTGCCAGCAGGACGTTGATGCTCTACTTTTACACGACGACAGACGTCACAATTAGCAACAAACTGAGCAATGTCTCTCTTCATCCTAGTCCACCAGAACCTCTGGCGTAGGTCCTGATACATCTTAGTGCTACCAGGATGAATGGTGAGAGGAGATTCATGAGCTTCCTTAAGGATCAACTGCCGTAAATGTTGGTTTTTGGGAACCACTAGACGGTTCTCAAAGTACACAACACCATGATCATTTGTAGAGAAACATTTAGCATCTCCGCTAGCAATGTTCTCCTTGATCCTAGATATTCCTTTATCTCATTTTTGGGCAGCGATGATTTGATCCGTAAGAGTAGGTTTCGCCACCAAGGTGGAAAGGAATCCTTGAGGAACGATGTGAAGGTTAAGCTTCCGAAATTCCTCATGGAGAAGCGGTTGACTTTGTTGTAACATCAGATTGTTACAATAAGATTTACGACGATGACATTGGCTTTTCCTGGGGTGTAAGTTATCCCTAAGTTGAAATCTGTCATCAACTCGACCCAACGTCTTTGCCTGAGATTCAAATCCGGTTGGGTGAATATGTACTTCAGACTTTGGTGATCAGTGAAGATTTCACAATGATTACCGAGGAGGTAATGTCGCCAGGTTTTGAGTGCATGGACTACAGCTGCAAGCTCTAGATCATGAGTAGGGTAGTTTTCCTCATGTGGGTGTACTTGCCGTGAAGCATAAGCAATTACGTGACGATCTTGCATGAGAATGCAACCTAGTCCTTGTCGCGAGGCGTCGCAATAGATAACAAAGTCCTTAGAGAAGTCTGGTGGTACCAATACGGGAGCAGATGTCAGGCATCTTTTCAGTTCCTGAAAACTGTGCTCACATTGTGGAGTCCACTCGAACTTTTTATCTTTCTTGAGGAGTTCAGTTAGAGGTTTAGCAACTTTGGAGAAGTTCTCGATAAAGCGGCGACAATAGCTCGCTAAGCCAAGGAAACTTCGAACTTGCTTGACCGATTCAGGTGGAGTCCAATTAAGGACGGCTTGAACTCGCACGGGATTGACAGCAATACCTTTACCAGAAATTACATGTCCTAGATAGGTCACTTCTGGCAACCAAAATTCGCATTTAGAAAATTTTGCATAAAGGCGATGCTCTCGAAGTTTCATCAACACTAACCTTAGATGCTCGGCATGTTCTTCCTCATTCTTGGAGTAGATGAGTATATCATCGAGGTAAACCACGACGAATTTATCCAAATACTCCATGAAGATTGAGTTCATTAACCGAGAGAAGGTGGCTGGAGCGTTGGTTAAACCGAAGGACATGACGGTGTACTCGTATTGGCCATAACGAGTAACAAAGGCCGTTTTAGGAATGTCCCCGTTCCTGATTTTGATTTGATGGTAGCCCAACCTCAAATCCATCTTAGAGAAGACTGAGGATCCAGCAAGTTGATCATAAAGATCGTTGATCCTGGGGAGCGGATACTTGTTCTTTATTGTGACCAAATTGACTGGTCGATAATCTACAACCATCCGATCCGTACCATCCTTTTTCTTGACGAAGAGGACGGGACAAGCCCATGGAGATGAACTAGGACGAATGAAACCCTTTTTCAAGGACTCATAGAGTTGTTTCTTAAGCTCGGCTAGTTCTAGTGGTGCCATCTTATAGGGTCTTCTAGAAATCGGGAACTCCTGGAATGAGATCTATCACGAACTCAACATCTCTGTCAGGTGGAACACCTGGAAATTCCTCTGGAAAGACATTCGGAAAGTCACGGACTACCGGAACGTCTTCGAGGTCTGGCAAAGGACCGGCGTTAAGAGAATATAGATGTCGCTTGGCTACTTGGGTCAAGACATTGACTATCTTTCCCGAAGGATGTGTGAGTTGAACGGTCCTAGAGAAACAATCAATCTTGGCATGATGGGCTGACATCCAGTCCATACCCAAGATGATATTGATATCCGAAGATTTGAGAGCTATCAATGATGCAAGGAAAACAAGTCGGTCGACTTGAATTTTATTCCCATGGCTTACTCTAGAGGTTTGCCATCTAGAACCAGGAGTAGAAATTTCCATAGTGGAAGGCATGTCACAGAATGCGGTATTATGCAGACGAGCATAGTTTTCGGATATGAATGAATGGGATGCTCCAGTATCGAAAAGAACAGATGCCGGGTGGCAATTAACAAGGAGTGTACCGAGTATGACGTTGGGATCCTCTTGAGCTTCTTCAGCAGAGATACAGTTGACATGGCCACGTGCAGCGGTGGCCGGCTTGGCGTAGAACACTTTCCCTGTCGGCTTGCCACGGCCAACAGCTTTTCCAGACTGGTTGGGGTTGGTCTGGGGACACTCGCGCATATAGTGGCCCGATTCCCCACACTTGAAGCATGTCACGGAGCTGGTGCGTGGAGGAGCATTGTTGGTTGGCCCACCATAGGGCTTAGCTGGTGCATATTGTTGAGCTGGACAAGGCACCTGATAGGATGGCCTCAGTGTGAACCTGGGTGGCAGGTCAGTGTTAGGCACCCACACCCGGCGCTTCTGTAGACCAGCACCGGATGAGGAACCCATGTCGCGGCCATGCTTGCGTGTTGCATCATAATCAGACTGACCAGACTCAGCACTGATGGCCTTGTTAACAAGCTTCTGAAAAGATGTGCACTCATGCAGATGGAGGTCACGGCGAAGCTCAGGGCTAAGTCCCTTGCGGAACCTTGCCTGCTTCTTGGCATCGGTGGAAACTTCCTTAGTTGCATATCGTGCTAGGTTACCGAACTCCCTACTGTATGCATCCACAGAGAGTCTACCTTGAGTGAAACCGCAGAACTCCTCACGTTTACGGTCCATAAGACCCTCCGGAATGTGATGTTCACGGAAAGCCTCGCTGAATTCAGCCCAAGTAGTGACTTGGCCCACTGGGCGCATGGCTCCATAGTTCTCCCACCAGAGACTGGTGGGGCCTTCAAGATGATATGCAGCAAATGTGACCTTATCAGCCTCAGCTACGAGTGCAGAGCGTAGCTTGTGAGTAATACTGCAAAGCCAGTCATCGGCGTCGAGAGGCTCGACAGAGTGGTGGAAGGTGGGTGGATGTAACTTGATGAAGTCGCTGAGCGACACCAAGTTATTCCTCTGATGGTGTGCTGTGTCCTGCTCGATGCGCTCCAACAAACGGTTGGTCTCCCGCTTGTTTCTCTCGGCTTCCAGCATAACCTCGGCTAGAGAAGGAGGGTGAGGCAGGTTTGTTTCCCCAACTCTGCTGCCTTCGGCCTGCTCTGGGGGAGCAGGGTTGGTGTGGGTGTTAACCATCCTAGGAAAACAAGACAATGGTTTAGTCCAGATGATAAGATTCTGACATAGAAATGTAGAATGTAATGGATAACTTGGAATGTAAGATGATCATCCGTATGACATGGTAGATACAGAAACTGCTTCTTTTATTCCATCGCCATACACACCATACAAGGTTTAGTACAAAACCAAACAAAGTACTACTACGGTGAAAGGAAGATTACATCTCATCGGAGGCATTCCAAGCTCCTATACATTATTTTTCTACACCTCCGGAAAGTGGTACACACTAAGTCATATTCCACAGGTCACGCATGACGGTGGAAATACAGCTATTACAATACTAGAGATACTACTACTAACTCAGACAGCTCCGTAGTAGTCCTCATAGAAGTCACCACCATAGCCTGGAAGCTCAACGTGACCATCCGGAAATAGACGGTCCTGAGGAGCTTGTGGGCCATAGGGGCTAGGATGAGGTCTTGGACCAACAAACGGTGGCCTACAGGGACCACGGGGTGGGGTGATGCCGCCCACATCACGCCAATCCATCATGTCTGGTAGAGCAGACCTAACAGGATACAGATCTCTCATATCCATATATCCAGCTTGCACAGCCGGTGCAAACCGAGTCAAGGTGGCCCAATGATCAGCAAGGGTGTTGAATAGCTCCAATCTTAAGGCCCGATTCTCTCGGTCCTTATCCTCGAGCATCTCGGCAGTGGTGCGAGTTAGTGAGTCCTCCTGAGTGGAGTCAGCATAGATACCCTGGAGATACCCTTGTGCTCCCGGGAGTGAAGCTGGCATATGTCGGAAATCGGTGTTCCGAAGCAGGCCAGTCCTGACTCGCATGATGGTCATCATAGAGTAGGCAGCATCCTGCACAGCCATCTCAATAGTAACCCCGAGTTCATAGGAACAATGGAGGGTCTCGGTAGATCCAGGATAAGAGGGAAATATCCTGACAGTGCAGAGATATTGGGTTTGATTAAAGTCTCGGAACTGCTCTTCGACAGTGTATTCGGGATACCAACGGTAACCCGTCTCGATCATTACCCGGACTAACATAGCCGTATGACCGGGCACATCGATACATCGAGTCAGGCGAACCACTTGATTCTGAGGGCGGGAAGCCATCTGAAACATGATATAATGCAAAGGCATTAGAATTTCTAGCAGAATTTGGACAGCATAACGGCTGTAAATGCTCAAAAAGGATTTTGAGACATTTTGCAAAGAATTGCATAGACGCTCAACAACATCATATCAAGGTTCTGGGTCCATCTTAGCACATAATGGGGTAGTAGAACTGAAGTAGGCTTGTATCCCTCAAACCTATAAGGTACTACTGATTAGTAACACGTGAACCTAATAGAGAAAAGAGATCCTAATTCCTTAACCCCCGGTGGAAGAATAGACTGACTCAGATCAGAATGCCATGAGGTAAACGAGTAAAAAGAGCCTTACGTTCCCTCCCACAATCAATTCCCCTACATATAACTAAAGCATTTCTAGACTCAACATCGACCAGTTTGGCTTGGAGAACCTACAGGCAGTCCGGCTCTGATGCCAACGCTGTCAGGATCCCGACTCGATGCCACATCGATCTAGCATGTAACACCTCATATCACTTTGCGGCCTCACGCACGGTATTCCCACGGGTGTCGTCTTACCTTTGCCCGGGACCGTTTGCGCCTTTTGGCACACGTATATGATAGTGTCGCTAGCATCCATATGGTAAGGAGTCCGGGCTGACATGGCTAGTCGTAAACCCAAAGTGGCACAGACTTACAGGGACAGGCGTCCATGACCCAGCATCGAACGTGTCGGTCATCAGCAAGTGAATCCGAGCTGTAGCACTGGGCTAGCAGGACTCCGGTAAACCGGGCTGTAGCGGGCTAACAGGACTCCGGTATTCATCGCGTGACATTTCCCCGAAGGGACAGACACAGGAACGAAGAAGGACACATGCCGGCCAGCCTAAGTGTTCCGGAGCAGTAGCAAGCTACCATGGATCAATGGAAGCACTAGGAGACATTTCCCGGTAAGAGAGGCTACTAAGAATAAACAACTAGATAGTCAGATCCCACACATACCAAGCATTTCAATCATACACACAATATGCTCGATATGTGCAAATACAACAAGGCGTCACAACATGACTCTACAACACAAGTACTTTTATTTAAAGGCTCAGAGAGACATACATAGCATACACACAAGTACGGGTCACACGACCCACATTCAAGTCATACAAGCATACATGCCAACAGCGGAAGTAACTTGTCTGAGTACAGACATCTAGTAAAATAAAAGAGGCTTGGAGAAGCCTGGCTATACTACATGGTCCTTCATAAGCTCAGGATCACCACCTGGGCCTCAGTCTACTCATCGATGTCAACGTCTACGAAGAACCCGTCAGAAGGGGTTGCAGCGTCTTCTGTAAAATGTTAATTAAAGCAACATGAGTACAAAGGTACTCAGCAAGACTTACATCAGATCCTACATACATGCACATTATCAAGAAGGGTTGGTGGGGTTATTGCAGCAAGCCAGCTTTGACTCTTGGCTAAGCTATCCTACGAGACACCGACTTGAAATGGTTTTGCGCACTCGAGTCCACAACTCACCACTTCAATACACCACCGAGGATCCACCTCAGTCTTCCTACGGAAGAGCCATCCTCGGCACTCACGCTTATCTTGAGATTTTTAGTAGTATCCATTTACTTGTCTATGAACTGTATAGGCAACCAAGTAGTCCTTTACCGCGGACACGGCTATTCGAATAGATAATGATAACCCTGCAGGGGTGTACTTCTTCATACATGTTTCCACCACTTAGCGTCTGCACACGACATGTGCTCGGCAGACTTCAAGCGAAAGCCGACGTGGGTGTAGACCACGACCTACCTAAACACCTAAGTCTCTAGTCCAGGTTTATCGCCTATTCAGGTTCCATCCACAGGGAGTCCGGCCGAGGTTTCCACATACGGCCCCGAACGATGTGTACAGGGTTCCGAGACACCTAACGGGTGCCCGGTGTACCCGGCCACGTACCTACCGCATCACAGCCCACCCCGCGGGTCAGCGCTGTCCACGGCCTCCAGTAAGCTACAAACACCAGAAACTACTTGCAACTCCTGGACAGAGGACTAGGGTGGATAAGAAGTCGAGCGGGGTCATATTTCAGGGCCCAATGCATGGTAGTAGCTGAATCTTAAATCACACATACAGATCTCAGTGCTTAAGGTCGGCTTCAATGAAACAACCCACCATGTACTCCTACATGGCCTCTCATCGATACCTTTACCAAATCGTGTTCAACACATCACTCTCATTACCGCCATAATCATTTCACTCTAGCCCATCACCCAGATGAACCAGACCTGACACGACTCTAAGCATAGCAAGCATAGCAAGGTAGGAACAACACATACATACGGCTCAATCAACTCCTACACATGCTAGTGGGTTTCATCTAGTTACTGTGGCAATGATAGGTCATGCAGAGGAAATGGGTTAAACTACCGTAGCACACAGCAGTTTGAAACGCGTTGTCTTAATGCAGTAAAAGAGAGCAGAAGCGAGAACATGGGATTGTATCGATATGATCAAATGGTTGGTTGCTTGCCTGATGGGTCGATGCACTGATATTGTTCTTCGTTAGGGTAATCGTGGTACTCCTCGGGGGCAGATCCTGCCGCAAAGAGCACCGATACACAAGATCACCAAACAATATGCAACAATATGATGCATGCATGAGACATGGTAAAATGAGTGTATTGGGCTAATGCAACTAAGACAAGATGGGTTTGAACCATTTTGAATCAAAGATTCAAGTTTCAAACTCATAAATGGCCCTTATAAGTGCTTTATCTTGTTCTGTACTAAACAGCAGGTTAAATTGTTTAAACATGCATGAAACCAGTACAGATGGATAGATTAGATTTTTCTGATCATTTTTCATATATAACACTTTGCATTTGGAGCTACAGATTAATTTCTATGATTTTTTTGAAGTTTGTGGTATTTCCTGGAATTTCTTATATAAAAATAATTCCAGTAAATAAATTATTACGTCAGCATTACGTCAGGATGACGTCAGTGGTCAACGGAATAGTCCAGGTCAAACCTGACTAGTGGGTCTCGTGTGTCAGTTAATTAGTTTAACTAATTATTAGTTAATACTAATCCTAATTTGTTAACAGGGTTGGGCCCCACCTGTCATTGACCCAGGGGGGTCAAACTGGGCCCACCCATGGTCAAACGAGGGTCAGCGGGTCAACTCACCGGCGTTTAGCCGCCGGCGAGGCCGAACGCGGCGGCGAGAGTGCATTTGTGTGTTCCGGCGACCAAATGAGCGGCGGAGGGCATCTACGCGTAGCTGGGAGCAAGCCGCAGCTCTTGGTGGTGGTGGTTGAGCTCGGGGTAGCCGGAAACGTCGCCGGCGACGACTTTGGCGGTCGCCGGAGTTCGGGTGAGGATGAACCCGAGGCTACGGGACACGACGGGGCTCGTGGTGAGGTGCGTTGGGCTCCTGGGGATGCCGTGAGTGTGTTGGACAGGGTGGTGTGGCCAGTGGGTGGCCGGAGACACGTCGGCGACGAGCTCGGCGGCGACGCATGCGGTGAAGCTTCGTGTGCTCGCTGTGATGCACGAGAGCGAGAAAGGAAAGGGGGAGGAGGTAGCCAGGCTCACGGCGGTCTCGAGGAAGCAGACGACGCGGTCGGGGACGAGCCGGTGCGGTGGTGACGGCGAAGGGGATCTCCGGTGATGGCAGAGTCGGGTGAGGTCGGTGCAGAGGCCTCGGGGCAAGCGAGCGCTCGGGGCTCGGCTAGCTCAAAGAAGAGGAGGGCGGCGGAGCTCTTGGACACGTCGGCACGGCGCAGGGACGACGGAGAGCGCAACTACGGCGACGGTGCGGCTGCGGTGGCGTCGGCCATGGAGCGGGAGAGCGAGGGAGAGAGGCAGGGGGAGAATGGATGTGTCCACGGGGTTCGTAGCGCGACATGGAGGTCGTACCGGCCAGCAGAGAGGCGAGGGGAGGAAGCAGGGCGACGGGCAGCTGCATGGCGCGCGCTGGTGCCACCGTCGAACACCTGCCTACGTGCCTGGCGAAGGCAAGCAGCTCGCTGGAGCGGCTGCTGGGCTGGGCCGGCTAGGTGGGCTGGCTAGCGGGCTAGCAGGTTAGTTCCCTCTCTCTCTCTTTTTATTTCTCTTTTCTCTTTATTCTGTAACTCTGTGGACTTACTAAAAATACCTAAACAACTCCAAAAATCCCCAAACTGCTCATGCCCACTGTTTAGAATATAAACAACATGGAACATTTTAGTTTAGGATTATTTGAACATTTAAAATATTTTATATAATTTAAATGCCCAAACTCAAATAGTTATGATTTAATTCAAAGACCTTAGGATGACCTAGAAAATTGTGCACCACTTTTGGCAAAGGTTCTGAACCAGAACAAAAATGATGGACATTTTAGAAGGGCATTTCAGGTTCATTGAAAATATTTTTAGTAAACCCTAGTTGGTTTCAGAGGGGGCTGGGGGTTCTGTCATCCCCATTTTAAGTTTCTGTAGAAAGAAATAGACATGATGCAACACTCTAATGCATGAACTAGCTAGGGTGTGACAACTATGAAGATGCCTATATGAATGATGTCAATTTTCAATGCTAAGCTAGAATATTATCAGATCAGCAAAACAAAACTTCAACATATTCATTCAGAAACTCAGGTAGGGGACAACGTCTAAATATTTTATCAACTTGAACAAGATTGAAAACAAATAATAAGAAATATATGCATAATACAAAAGTGTCTCTTAACATGACAAGACCCAATATACGTTCTCCTCTTTCTCATTATATCAGTGCAAAAAATATCACAAATTTTTGATCAAAACAACATTATTCTCCTTGCTTAGGGTTACCATTGTTAATAAAAATTACCTATATATGTTGCACATCAGCAACCTGTACATAAACGACGTAACGATGCTAGTAAAAAAGCACACCCAAAATTTCAATTTTTAACTGCCAATTACCATAACACCAATCATGCACTCACCACTCTACTTCAGTAAATAAGTAATAACCATCCTGATGAGCGGAAGTGTTTTATAGAGCATTTGGTGAGAACGTACAGAGTGCATGATACTAAAATTATGGTCGAGAATCCTGAAACTGAGTTGCAAGCAAAAGAATGAGAAATAAATGATACCTCTGTTTGGACTTTGAGCACCTTCAATTTATTGGGAGCAAAAACTAGAGGTGCATCCTTTCCCGTGTGGGGCAATGGAGAGGAAGATGTGCAGTTCAATCACGGCCGAGGGAACTATGGCGGCGCCTGGTCAGATCCGAAAGAACATAGAGAAAAAAAGGAACAAACCACATCCAAAGCACATAGAAACCTACATTGAGAACCTCGTCATCTATGCCTGTTTGCACTACCGTGACATGTGTAGCGCGGCGGTCCTTCCTTCTCAGATCACCAAGGAACGCGCTCCCTCTCCTGAACTATCTGCTGCTGCGCCCCAACGCTTCTTCGCCCAATCAACACCATGTTGCTCCTCTCCCCCTGCTACTGCCGCTAGGCCGAGGGACACACTCGGCGGCGTGCAGTGGATAGGAGGCAAGGCACGTGGGGAGGTTGACGGAGAGGGGGCATGCACCGGAGAGGTCGAGGTCGAGCAGCCACCGAGATTGTTCGGGAGAGAGAAAGAGAATATGACGAATGATGGGGACCGCGAGATCAGGGGAGATCAAGCTCTTATTGTTGGGGAACATAGTAATTTCAAAAAAAATCCTACACACACGCAAGATCATGGTGATGCATAGCAACAAGATGGGAGGGTGTTCTCCATGTACCCTCGTAGACCGAAAGCGGAAGCGTTAGCACAACACGGTTGATGTAGTCGTACATCTTCACGATCCGACTGATCCAGGTACCAAACATATGGCACCTCTGAGTTCAGCACACGTTCAGCTCGATGACGTCCCACGAACTCCGATCTAGCAGAGCTTTGCGGGAGAGTTTCGTCAGCACGACAGCGTGATGACGGTGTCAATGATGCTACCGACGCAGGGCTTCGCCTAGCTAAGCACCGCTACGATATTATCGAGGTGGAATATGGTGGAGGGGGCACCGCAAACGGTTGGGAGAGATCAATAGATCAACTTGTGTGTCATGGGGTGCCCCCTTGCCCCCGTATATAAAGGAGTGGAGGAGGAGGGAGGGCCGGCCCTCCTATGGCGCGCCCTGGAGGAGTCCTACTCCCACCGGGAGTAGGATTCCCCCCCCCCTTCCAAGTAGTAGGAGTAGGAGTCAAGGAAGGGAAAAGAGAAGAGAGGGAAGGAGGGGGCGCAACCCCTCCCCTTAGTCCAATTTGGACTAGGCCTTGGGGGGGCAGCCTCCCCTCTCTCTTTCCCCTAAAGCCCAATAAGGCCCATATACTCTCCGGCAAATTCCCATAACTCTCCGGTACTCCGACAAATACCCAAATCACTTGGAACCTTTCCGATTTTTGAATATAGTCATCCAACATATCGATCATTACGTCTCGACCATTTCGAGACTCCTCGTCATGTCCCCGATCTCATCCGGGACTCCGAACTACCTTCGGTACATCAAAACACATAACTCATAATATAAATCGTCACCGAACGTTAAGCGTGCGGACCCTACGGTTCGAGAACTATGTAGACATGACCGAGACACATCTCCGGTCAATAACCAATAGCGGAACCTGGATGCTCATATTGGCTCCCACATATTCTATGAAGATCTTTATCGGTCAAACCGCATAACAACATACGTTGTTCCCTTTGTCATCGGTATGTTACTTGCCCGAGATTCGATCGTCGGTATCTCAATACCTAGCTCAATCTCGTTACCGGCAAGTCTCTTTACTCATTCTGTAATGCATCATCCCGCAACTAACTCATTAGTCACATTGCTTGCAAGGCTTATAGTGATGTGCATTAGCGAGAGGGCCCAGAGATACCTCTCCGAAAATCGGAGTGACAAATCCTAATATCGAAATACAGCAACTCAATAAGTACCTTCGGAGACACCTGTAGAGCACCTTTATAATCACCCAGTTACATTGTGACGTTTGGTAGCACACAAAGTGTTCCTCCGGTATTCGGGAGTTGCATAATCTCATAGTCATAGGAACATGTATAAGTCATGAAGAAAGCAATATCAATGTACTAAATGATCAAGTGCTAAGATACGGAATGGGTCAAGTCAATCACATCATTCTCTAATGATGTGATCCCGTTAATCAAATGACAACTCATGTCCATGGCTAGGAAACTTAACCATCTTTGATTCAACGAGCTAGTCAAGTAGAGGCATACTAGTGACACTTTGTTTGTCTATGTATTCACACATGTACTAAGTTTCCGGTTAATACAATTCTAGCATGAATAATAAACATTTATCATGAAATAAGGAAATAAATAATAACTTTATTATTGCCTCTAGGGCATATTTCCCTCAGTCTCCCACTTGCACTAGAGTCAATAATCTAGTTCACATCACCATGTGATTTAACACCAATATTCACATCTGTATGTGATTAACACCCATAGTTCACATCGTCATGTGACCAACACCTGAAGGGTTTACTAGAGTCAATAATCTAGTTCACATTGCTATGTGATTAGCACCCAAAGAGTACTAAGGTGTGATCATGTTTTGCTCGTGAGAGGAGTTTAGTCAACAGGTCTATCTTATTCAGAGACATATGTATTTTGCAAATATTCTATGTCTACAATGCTCTGCACGGAGCTGCTCTAGCTAATTGCTCCCACTTTCAATATGTATCCAGATTGAGACTTAGAGTCATCTGGATCGTTGTAAAAGTTTGCACTAATGTAAATCTTTACGACGAACTCTTTTATCACCTCCATAACCGAGAAACATTTCCTTAGTCCTCACTAAGGATATTCCTGACCGCTGTCCAGTGATCTACTCCTAGATCAAAACTATACTCCCTTGCCAAATACAGAGTAATAGGTCTGGTACATAGCATAGCATACTATATAGAACCTATGACTGAGGCATAGGGAATGACTTTTCATTCTCTTTCTATTTTCTGCCATCGTCGGGTTTTGAGTCTTACTCAACTTCACACCTTGCAACACAGGCAAGAACTCCTTCTTTGACAGTTCCATTTTGAACTACGTCAAAATCTTATCAAGGTATGTACTCATTGAAAAATCTTATCAAGCGTCTTGATCTATCTCTATAGATCTTGATGCTCAATGTGTAAGCAGCTTCACCGAGGTCTTTCTTTGAAAAATCTCTTATTCAAGTATCCTTTTTATGCTATCCAGAATTTCTATATCATTTCCAATCAAAAATATGTCATCTACATATAGTTTTAGAAATGCTACAGAGCTCCCACTCACTTTATTGTAAATACAGGTCTTCTCCAAAAGTCTGTATAAAACCATATGCTTTGATCAACTCATCAAAGCGTATATTCGAACTCCGAGATGCTTGCACCAGTCCATAGATGGATCACTGGAGCTTGCACATTTTGTTAGCACCTTTAGGATTGACAAAACCTTCTGGTTGCATCATATATAACTCTTCTTTAATAAATCCATTAAGGAATGCAGTTTTGACGTCCATTTGCCAGATTTCATAAAATGTAGCAATTGCTAACATGATTCGGATAGACTTAAGCATCGATACGAGTGAGAAAATCTCATCGTATTCAACATCTTGAACTTGTCGGGAAAAAAATTGCGACAAGTCGAGCTTTGTAGATAGTAACACTACTATCAGCGTCTGTCTTCTTCTTGAAGATCCATTTATTTTCTATGGCTTGCCGATCATCGGGCAAGTCCACCAAAGTCCACACTTTGTTCTAATACATGGATCCCATCTTAGATTTCATGGCCTCAAGCCATTTTGCAGAATCTGGGCTCATCATCGCTTCCTCATAGTTCGTAGGTTTGCCATGGTCAAGTAACATGACCTCCAGAATAGGATTACCGTACCACTCTGGTGCGGATCTTACTCTGGTTGACCTACGAGGTTCGGTAGTAACTTGATCTGAAGTTTCATAATCAATATCATTAGCTTCCTCACTAATTGGTGTAGTCGTCACAGGAACCGGTTTCTGTGATGAACTACTTTCCAATAAGGGAGCAGGTACAGTTACCTCATCAAGTTCTACTTTCCTCCCACTCACTTCTTTCAAGAGAAACTCCTTATATAGAAAGGATCCATTCTTAGCAATGAATGTCTTATCTTCGGATCTGTGATAGAAGGTGTACCCAACAATTTCCTTTGGGTATTCTATGAAGACGCACTTCTCCGATTTGGGTTCGAGCTTATCAGGTTGATACTTTTTCACATAAGCATCGCAGCCCCAAACTTTAAGAAACGACAACTTTGGTTTCTTGCCAAACCACAGTTCATAAGGCATCATCTCAACGGATTTTGATGGTGCCCTATTTAAAGTGAATGCAGCTGTCTCTAATGCATAACCCCAAAACGATAGTGGTAAGTCGGTAAGATACATCATAGATCGCACCATATCTAGTAAAGTACGATTACGACAATCGGACACACCATTATGCTGTGGTGTTCTGGGTGGTGTGAGTTGTGAAACCATTCCACATTGTTTTACATGAAGGCCAAACTCGTAACTCAAATATTCTCCTCTACGATCAGATTGTAGAAACTTTATTTTCTTGTTACGATGATTCTCCACTTCACACTAAAATTCTTTGAACTTTTCAAATGTTTCAGACTTGTGCTTCATTAAGTAGATATACTCATATCTGCTCAAATCATCTGTGAAGGTCAGAAAATAACGATACCCGCCACGAGCATCAAAACTCATTGGACCGCATACATCGGTATGTATTATTTCCAACAAGTCAGTAGCTCGTTCCATTGTTTCGGAGAACGAAGTTTTAGTCATCTTGCCCAAAAGGCACGGTTCGCAAGTATCAAATGATTCATAACCAAGTGATTCCAAAAATCCATCTTTATGGAGTTTCTTCATGCGCTTTACACCGATATGACCCAAACGGTAGTGCCACAAATAAGTTGCACTATCATTATCAACTTTGCATTGTTTGGCATCAATATTATGAATATGTGTGTCACTACGATCGATATCCAACAAACTATTTTCATTGGGTGTATGACCATCAAAGGTTTTATTCATGTAAATAGAACAACAATTATTCTCTGACTTTAAATGAATAACTGTATTGCAATAAACATGATCAAATCATATTCATGCTCAATGCAAACGTCAAATAATATTTATTTAGGTTTAACACTAATCCCGAAAGTATAGGGAGTGTGCGATGATGATTATATCAATCTTGGAACCACTTCCAACACACACCGTCACTTCACCCTCAACTAGTCTCTATTTATTCTGTAACTCCTGTTTCGAGTTACTAATTTTTAGCAATCGAACAAGTATCAAATACTCAGGGGCTACTATAAACACTAGTAAAGTACACATCAATAACATGTATATCAAATATACCCTTGTCCACTTTGCCATCCTACTTATCCACAAAATATTCAGGGTATTTCCGCTTCCAGTGACCATTTCCTTTGCAGTAGAAGCACTCAGTTTCAGGCTTTGGTCCAGCTCTGGGCTTCTTCACGGGAGTGACAACTTGCTTGCCATTCTACTTGAAGTTCCCTTTCTTTCCCTTTGCTCTTTTCTTGAAACTAGTGGTCTTGTCAATCATCAACACTTGATGCTCTTTCTTGATTTCTACCTTCGTCGATTTCAATATCACGAAGAGCTTGGGAATTGTTTTCGTCATCCCTTGCATACTATAGTTCATCATGAAGTTCTATTAACTTGGTGATGGTGACTAGAGAACTTTGTCAATCACTATCTTATCTGGAAGATTAACTCCCACTTGATTCAAGCGATTGTAGTACCCAGACAATCTGAGCACATGCTCACTAGTTGAGAAATTATCCTCCATCTTTTAGCTATAGAACTTGTTGGAGACTTCATTTCTCTCAACTCGGGTATTTGCTTGAAATATTAACTTCAACTCCTGGAACATCTCATATGGTCCATGACGTTCCAAACGTCTTTGGAATCCCGATTCTAAGCCGTTAAGCATGGTGCACTAAACTATCAAGTATTCATCATATTGAGCTAGCCAAACGTTCATAACGTCTGTATCTGCTCCTGCAATAGGTCTGTCACCTAGCGGTGCATCAAGGACATAATTCTTCTGTGCAGCAATGAGGATAAACCTCAGAACACGGACTTAGTCCGCATCTTTGCTACTAACATCTTTCAACTTAGTTTTCTCTAGGAACACATATAAAAAACATAGGGAAACAACAACGCGAGCTATTGATCTACAACTTTATTTGCAAAATACTATCAGGACTAAGTTCATGATAAGTTAAAGTTCAATTAATCATATTACTTAAGAACTCCCACTTAGATAAACATCTCTCCAATCATCTAAGTGATCACGTGATCCAAATCAACTAAACCATAACCGATCATCACGTGAAATGGAGTAGTTTTCAATGGTGAACATCACTATGTTGATCATATCTACTATATGATTCACGCTCGACCTTTCGGTCTCAGTGTTCCGAGGCCATATCTGCATATGCTAGGCTCGTCAAGTAACTCGAGTATTCTACGTGTGCAAAACTGGCTTGCACCCGTTGTAGATGAACGTAGAGCTTATCACACCCGATCATCACGTGGTGTCTCGGCACGACGAACTTTGGCAACGGTGCATACTCAGGGAGAACACTTTTACCTTGAAATTTAGTGAGAGATCATCTTATAATGCTACCGCCAATCAAAGCAAAATAAGATGCATAAAGGATAAACATCACATGCAATCAATATAAGTGATATGATATGGCCATCATCATCTTGTGCTTGTGATCTCCATCTTCGAAGCACCGTCATGATCACCATCATCACCGGCGCGACACCTTGATCTCCATCATAGCATCATTGTCGTCTCGCCAACTATTGCTTCTACGACTATCGCTACCGTTTAGTGACAAAGTAAAGCAATTACAGGGTGATTGCATTGCATACAATAAAGCGACAACCATATGGCTCCTGCCAGTTGCCGATAACTCTGTTACAAAACATGATCATCTCATACAATAAAATTTAGCATCATGTCTTGACCATATCACATCACAACATGCCCTGCAAAAACAAGATAGACGTCATGTACTTTGTTGTTGCAAGTTTTACGTGGTTGCTACGGGTTGAGCAAGAACCGTTCTTACCTACGCATCAAAACCACAACGATATTTCGTCAAGTTAGTGCTATTTTAACCTTTGCAAGGATCGGGCGTAGCCACACTCGGTTCAGCTAAAGTTGGAGAAACTGACACCCGCCAGCCACCTGTGTGCAAAGCACGTCGGTAGAACCAGTCTCGCATAAGCGTACGCGTAATGTCGGTCTGGGCCGCTTCATCCAACAATACTGCCGAACCAAAGTATGACATGCTGGTAAGCAATATGACTTGTATCGCCCACAACTCACTTGTGTTCTACTCGTGCATATAACATCTACGCATAAACCCGGCTCGGATGCCACCGTTGGGGAACATAGTAATTTCAAAAAAATTCCTACACACACACAAGATCATGGTGATGCATAGCAACGAGATGGGAGAGTGTTGTCCACGTACCCACGTAGACCGAAAGCGGAAGCGTTAGCACAACGCGGTTGATGTAGTCGTACGTCTTCACGATCCGACCGATCCAAGTACCGAACGTACGGCACCTCCGAGCTCAGCACACGTTCAGCTCAATGACGTCCCATGAACTCCGATCCAGCAGAGCTTTGCGGGAGAGTTTCGTCAGCACGACGACGTGATGACGGTGTCGATGATACTACCAACGCAGGGCTTCACCTAAGCACCGCTACGATATTACCGAGGTGGAATATGGTGGAGGGGGGCACCGCACACGGCTGGGAGAGATCAACAGATCAACTTGTGTGTCATGGGGTGCCCCCTTGCCCCCGTATATAAAGGAGTGGAGGAGGGGGACGGCCGACCCTCCTATGGCGCGCCCTGGAGGAGTCCTACTCCCACCGGGAGTAGGATTCCCCCACTTCCAAGTAGTAGGAGTAAGAGTCAAGGAAAGGGGAAAGAGAAGAGAAGGAAGGAGGGGGCGCAGCCCCTTCCCTTAGTCCAATTCGGACTAGGCCTTGGGGGGGGGGGGCGCAGCCTCCCCTCTCTTTTTCCCCTAAAGCCCAATAAGGCCCATATACTCCCCGACGAATTCCCGTAACTCTCCGGTACTTCAATAAATACCCGAATCACACGGAACCTTTCCGATGTCTGAATATAGTCGTCCAATATATCGATCTTTATGTTTAGACCATTTCGAGACTCCTCGTCATGTCCGTGATCTCATCCGGGACTCTGAACTACCTTCGGTACATCAAAACACATAACTAATAATATAAATCGTCACTGAATGTTAAGCATGCGAACCGTACGGGTTCGAGAACTATGTAGACATGACCGAGACACATCTCCGGTCAATAACCAATAGCGAAACCTGGATGCTCATATTGACTCCCACATATTCTACGAAGATCTTTATCGGTCAAACCGCATAACAACATACGTTGTTCCCTTTGTCATCGGTATGTTACTTGCCCGAGATTCGATCGTCGGTATCTCAATACCTATCTCAATATCGTTACCGGCAAGTCTCTTTGCTTGTTCCGTAATGCATCATCCCGCAACTAACTCATTAGTCACATTGCTTGCAAGGCTTATAGTGATGTGCATTATTGAGAGGGCACAGAGATACCTCTCCGACAATCGGAGTGACAAATCCTAATATCGAAATACGTCAACTCAACAAGTACCTTCGGAGACACCTGTAAAGCACCTTTATAATCACCCAGTTATGTTGTGACGTTTGGTAGCACACAAAGTGTTCCTCCGGTATTCGGGAGTTGCATAATCTCATAGTCATAGGAACATGTATAAGTCATGAAGAAAGCAATATCAATGTACTAAACGATCAAATGCTAAGCCAACGGAATGGGTCAAGTCAATCACATCATTCTCTAATGATGTGATCCCGTTAATCAAATGACAACTCATGTCCATGGCTAGAAAACTTAACCATCTTTGATTCAACGAGCTAGTCAAGTAGAAGCATACTAGTGACACTTTGTTTGTATATGTATTCACACATGTACTAAGTTTCCGGTTAATACAATTCTAGCATGAATAATAAACATTTATCATGAAATAAGAAAATAAATAATAACTTTATTATTGCCTCTAGGGCATATTTCCTTCACTTATATTCCTGATTTTGGGGCTGATTTGTTTCTGTGTGAGTTGGGCTTGTGTTGACCAAATCAGCGAAGGGTGGGGCTGGCTATTCCTTCCATCGATCGATGGATTACCCAACTGCATCTTCAGAAGTAGAGATAAATGATTTTTTCATGGGAGAGATTATTGATGTTTTGGTAAGTAATGATTTGATTTGAACCAGTTAATATATGGCGTTGTTTTGGGAAGGTGTTGATCTGATTGAGCTAATGCACGTGTTAAATGGGCCGGCCCAAGTAGGCCACTATGACTGGATGTGAAAGGTGGGCGTAAGATAGAAGTGGTGGGATGAGGTGGGAGTGAGGCGAGACTATACCTGGCCATGGGAAGCCCGGCCCGACGCTGTCCCCGGGCCGTGCTCGGGCCTATATTTTGAGCCCAAAAGCCGGGTCGTGCCCGTCGTTTTTTGAGTTTTTCTGAAGGTCGGGCCGGGCCGGCCCGGAGCCCGACGGGCTTTTACGTGTTCGGGCTGGGCTTGAGCCCAGAAAACAGGCCCGATGTCCGGGCCCGGGCCTGGGCTTTTTGCGTCGTGCTTGGCTAGGCCCGGCCCGAGATATGGCCAGGTATAGGCGATACTAACAACTCAGACATTAAAAATAAAGATGATTATAGCAAGCCGGTGAAACAGAAGTGCTTCTGATTTCTCTAAGCAAGTTGTCAGCGATCGACCAACGGTGCGAAATATGTTCAGCAACCAGCAAGCTCTGTGGAGACATCACGCCAGGCCCGTTCGGACAACACAGACAGCGATTCGTCTGAAAGCAAAGCGTTCGCATAGCAGTGCAGTACCATGACTACCGAAAGTTGCTGCCGACACGTCGACACCGCCACTCCCCGCGGAGGCGGACATGCCGAAACGGCCAGCAGGCCCACTTTCAGCGGCACCGTCTCTCGGCTAAACTAGTTCCCGTTCCGTCGAAACCTCCGCGCAGGGAAAAAAAGGTCTCTCCTGCACGCGCCCGGTGCTCTCACATGTCACGTGGACCGTTGGCATCCAAGGCCCACCTGTCATGCGCGTTCCTACTACTCACCGTCCCCACACACCCACAGCTTTCGAAAATCACTTCCTCTGCGCTGTTGCCAGTCAGTGGCACGCACGCCTTCCAATGGCGCTCTCTCTCTCTCTCCCGTCCGTTCAAACCCCACCCCCCAAATCGCCACTTAATTAACGCCCACAGGCCCCGGCGCGTTGATTAATTTTAAATAACTTGCTAATCAAGTCATATATATTTCTCATTTTTTTTAGTTTTTCTAACGCTTGTTAATCAAGTTCTAAATCGAATTAAGCGCAAGAAACCGGCGCTCCTCCTAATCCGTTGCCCCCGCCCCCTCTCTCTCTCTCTCCGCCGTTCCCAACGCCATTTCCCCCTTTCGATTGGTTGTTTATTCCTCTCTTCGCTGCCATCATTCGCCTTTTTTTCCCTTCCCGTATGCGGATCCGT
Organism: Triticum dicoccoides; assembly: GCF_002162155.2. NCBI lineage: Eukaryota > Viridiplantae > Streptophyta > Magnoliopsida > Poales > Poaceae > Triticum > Triticum dicoccoides. Next base: position 472,979,333 of record NC_041385.1, read on the forward strand.
CTCCTTGTGCCCATCGCCATTCCCCACCACGCCCGCGCCTGATCGGTGGACATGCGGAGAGGGGGAGGGGGAGGGTATGGTGAGGATGGAGGGGGAGTGGAGGAGGCCACGGACTTCGAGGTCGGCATCGTCGTGCCCAAGCTCTCGCGCTCCGCGTCGGGAGAGGACTGCGTGGCGAGCCTGGTGCGTGAGCTTGAGGGCGCCGGCCTGCTCGTCGAGCGCGTCCGCGGCGTCCCCGCCGAGTTCATCAAGGTCAGTGCGGCTGTCTTTTTCCTTTTTCAATTTGTTTTGCCATGGTACCCTAATTCCAACTAACGAGGCGGTTTCCGAGAGAAAGCCCAGAGATTAAAGAGCTCCTCAAATTGATTTATAGTGCATGTGGTTTTGCTGTTCCAATTTAGCTGTCTGCGCCCATGGGGATTCTGGGCAGAGCCGCTTCTGAGATGCAGATGAAGAAGCTTACCTGCATCGGTAACTCAACTAATGCACTAAGTATTTGAGATGTGGCGTCAGACCGTCAGTAATGTGTTCGTGTGCTCATTGTTAATCTTCCTTCAGGAATGGAGCTGCAGTTTGAATGGGAACAGGTGACAGCATTCGTCAGGCAGCCTGATGGTTCCCTCTTTAGCTGGCGAGAGCGGTTTATCTGTTTCCGCTACTTGATATATGGCATTGTGAGTATGACCTCTTGTATAGCTGCTGTCTGTCCTAGTTATGCCAAATTGTAGTTATACTCCCTCCGTGTCTTTTTACTCCACATATGAGGTTTCTCTTAAGTCAAACTTAGTATAATTTAACCAAATATATATATAATTATCAACATCTACAATATGAAAATGTATTCCATGATGGATATAATGATATTGATTTGGTTTTCTGAATGTTTGATGTTTTTTTCTATTAAAACTTGGTCAAACTTCCAAACATTTGCCCTAATATGCAGAGTTAAAAAGAACGGAGGGAGTACACTTTAAGTATGGGGAACCATATTTATTTTAAATTATATCTACATCTTACATATGGATGCATTCTAGTATACTTTTATTTTCGTGTCCTGATTCTTTGGATAGGAAACATTTATTTTCTTAATAATGAAATTTTCTTGTCTATAGCATTGTGTGCCCTGATTTGAAGCAAAATGATTTGTTTCTATTGTCTGGTTTCTGCATTTGATATTTGTCTCTTCTAAATGATACAGTAACCAATGCATAGATTACCAGAGGACCTCAACAGGGCAACAATATATGCACATTTGATATATGAGCTATACGAAGTGGGATTTTCTACTTAAATTTTCATTTGTTTAATATGATGTGTGAATAGTAAAGCATATACCCAATCTGAATAGCATTTTGGTTTTTGTGATACGGAATCTCAGATTTCCTTGTGTGATAGCACGTTGTTATTGAACCATGCAGGTGAACAAGACCAACTCTGAAATATCTCTCAAATTTGACGATAAAGAGTTCTATTGGAAACAAAACGAGTCACTATTGCGTAGGCTTGAAGATGAAGGAGTTGTAAAGCTAGTCTTCCCTTTGCATGGTACATAATTAACCTAAGATAATACAACTATTTGTAAAATTCGTAGCATTAGCTAACACTACTTGCTTGTAGAGGAAGTTAAAAGGAAACAGCTCCTGAGAAATTGGGCACTTAACTGGCATGACTTCACATGGCAACCTATTGATGAAGTTTACTCCTATTTTGGAACCAAGGTAGAACAACATGACAGCACGTTGGAGCTACTGTATCTTGTTTCTGGACCATTTATCAAAAGCAAATCAATAAATGAATTCCTTTTGAGACCATAAACCCCCCATTTTTTAACTGCAGATTGCAACGTACTTTGCTTTCCTAGGAATGTATACGCGTTGGCTATTCTTTCCAGCCGTATCTGGATTGGCCACTCAGCTTATAGATTTTGGGTATGCATTTTACCATGGCTCTTTTTTAAAACATGGTACAAATATAACTAATACAGTCAGCTAAGTAGTAAGTATTCCCCTCTGCTCTTTGAACTCAGGTCATTCCAGTGGCTGGTTCTTCCTGCTTTCTTTATCTTCGTGATTTCTTGGGCTGTCTTCTTTTTGCAATTTTGGAAAAGGAAGAATTCAGCACTTCTTGCTAGGTACCATCCAATTCCAGGATATGCAGTTGTTATTCAAGCTCTTGTTGATTAAATTCCTGACCACAAATTTTCTTTCTTCCATATGTTGCCTGAAAGCAGATGGGGCATTAATTATTCATTTGCTGAATACAAAGCTTCGGCCAACGAACTGGAACCAATAAGACATTATCTTCCTATTGAGCGTGTGGAGGAAAAGAATTTTGATGATGCACCTGCTGAGAAAAGGAGATTGCAAAGAAATGAGTGGTCTGGTGTCCTTCTAAGAATTAGGAACAATGCGATTATTGTTCTGGGTATTATTTGTCTTCAGCTGCCATTTGAGTTGGCCTATGCTCATTTGTATGACAAAACTGAAACTGAGGCGCTGAGGTAAGAATGTCACCATGATCTATGTAGTAGTTAGTTTATCATTGTAGAATAGGATTTGATGCAAGACAATTGTATTCACATCATGGGGTGCCCATATGTAGCATGTACAGGGGTAGTTCCGTCCACTACTATTATAGACTTGGGAAAGAAGCGGGACAACTACACCTAATACACGTACGTGTACACTTGGGACACACACAATTATCTCTCAACACCCCCCTCGCGCAGTCGAAGCGTCATGTTTGGCCATGACTGGAACTCCTCAAAGGTAGATGTTGGCAAGCCTTTCGTCATTTTATCCGTGAATTGTTGGGTCGTGGGAACGTGAAGAACTCGAACCTTCCCAAGAGCCACGTGTTCGCGAACAAAATGAATATCCAGCTTGATGTTCTTGGTTCGACGATGATGGACCGGATTGGCGAAGAGGTAGACGGCGGAGACGTTATCGCAATAGACAATGGCTTTGTGGATGGGATGACAAAGCTCATGGAGAAGTTGTCGAAGCCACGTACACTAAACAACGGCGTTTGCCACGCCACGATACTCTACCTCAACACTGGATCGTGAAACCGTGGGCCGTCGCTTGGACGACCACGATGTGAAGGTCCAAGAAACACACAGTATCCGGACGTAGAGCGGCGAGTGTCTGGATAGCCAACCCAATCAGCATCCTAGTAAGCAACGATGTTGATGGAGGGCGACTCCCACAAGGTGATGCCAAGATCCATGTGACCACGGATGTACCGGAGAATCCGCCTCACCAAGGACCAATGAGCATCGCGAGGAGCGTGCATATGAAGGCACACCTGCTGAACGGTGCACTGCAACTCGGGACGAGTGAGCGTCAAGTACTGCAAGGCACCAACAATGGACCTGTAGTAGGAGGCATCTGGGGCTAGAGATCCGTTAGTGGTGGAGAGCTTGGCCTTTGTATCCACCGGTGTGGCCGTGCGCTTGCAATTAAGCATGCCAGCACGGTCAAGTAACTCATGAGCGTACCTCCGCCGATGGAGGAAGAAGCATGGATTATGAGTCCTAGGACTAGTCAAGTCTAGTCTATAGACTAGTCTATGAGTATTAACTCCAAGGCCGACTACTCTTTAGTGTCGACTAGTCTATGACTCGCAACTTCAGTGTCGACTAGTGTCGGTTAATCACGCTTAGTCTATGAGTCTCAACCTCGGAACGACTCGTCGACTTGTAAACCTTGGGAAGAAGCCGTCCGGACGACGTACCACCTCGATGCCAAGGAAGTAGTGGAGTGGCCCCAAGTCCCTGATGGCAAACTCGACGCGAAGACGTTCAGTGAGCTGGCGAAGAAGATCGGTGGTGTAGGCTGTTAGGATGATGTCATCGACATAGAGGAGCAGGTAGGTGGTTGCAGCGCCTGGTTGTATACGAACAATGAGGCATCCAAGCGAGTGGAGCGAAACCCGAGCTGATGAGAAAGGCCGCGATGCGCTGGTACAAGGCACGCGACGCCTGCTTGAGCCCATACAAGGAGCACGAGAACAAGCAAATGTGGTCGGGATGCGCGTCGTTGACAAAGCCGGTGGGCTGTTGGCAGTACACATGTTCATCAAGATGTCCATGAAGAAAGTCGTTAGAAACGTCCATCTGGTGAACTTGGCCATGCTCGAGACACCTCGAGCTGGAGGACGGTGCAGATCGTTCCCGGTTTTACAACCGGAGCGAAGGTGTCGGTGAAGTCAACGCCCACACGCTGTCTGAAGCCTCGCACCACCCAACGAGCCTTATAACGCTCGAGTGTGCCATCGGGACGGAGCTTATGACGAAACACCCACTTGCCGCTAATGACATTGGCATGTGGGGGGTGAGGGACAAGCTACCACGTCTGGTTCCACAATGAGGCGTCGAACTCCTCCCGCATAGCCGCAAGCCACTGAGGATTGAGGAGAGCGACACGTGCTGAGGTAGGAAGCGGCGACAGTGCGGAAGTCGATGCAGTGCAGACATACTCATCGTCGGGATAACGCTGGCTCGGCCTAGTGATGCCCGCACGAGCATGAGTTATCATAGGAGCCGGAGGTGGCGGTGTAGCATCCGTCGATGAAGGCGCCGAAGAGCCAGCCGAGTCAACCGTACCGGACGCGGCCGAGCCTGCGGCCATGGTAGCCAGTTTGGGCACTGCATTGGCAGCTTGAGAAGGCACAGCCGTGGTTGAGGCTGCCGTAGCAGACTTGGACACCACGTGGCCACGGGGCGGGGCGAGCACCGGCGAGCCAGTAGCCGGAGCTGGTCGGGCAGAGAACCGGCGAGGGCCCGCCGGTGATGTGTCCACATCTAATGAGGAAACCTGCTGAAACAGAAATTACCTTTCATCAAAGTAAACATGTTGTGAGGTGATCACACGACGCGAGACCGGATCGTAGCAGTAATATCCCTTTGTGTTAGCCAGATAACCAAGGATTATGCAGGCGAGAGACCAGGGAGCCAGCTTATGATGTTTAGTAGAAGCAATACTAGGATAGCAAAGGCATCTGAAGACCTGTAACTCATCATATGAAGGTGTTGAACTGAAGAAGCGTGCGAATGGCGAGGTTGTCGAATTCCTTTCCGTTGTCAGTTTGGAGAGCATGGATGGAGCGACCAAACTGGGTGGACACAAGGAGTAGAACGCAACGAGGGTGTGTGCAACATCAGACTTATGGCGTAAAGGAAATGTCCACACATAGTGAGAAAAATCATCCAAATCACAAGATAGTATAGGTAGCCAGTATTACTTGAGATAGGAGAGGTCCAAACATAACTATGAATTAACTGGAAAGGAAACAAAGCTATGGTGGATGACGAGCTAAATGGAAGCCGAACATGTTTACCCACACGACAAGCATGACACGTGTGAGCATCGGTTTTATTACATGAAAAGGAAAATCCCTTAAGGATGTGCAGCAGAGCTGGGGTGACCAAGACGGGCATGCCAAAGATCAATGCTGACGGAGAGGGCGACTGGAGCGGTGGTAGATGACGAGGACGACAACTGGGCGGGGTAGAGATCACCGGGGTTGTCACATTGGTGTAGAACCATCCGGTTCGGGCATCCTTAACAGGAAAACCGAATTTGTCAAATTCAACAGTGACAGGGTTATCACGAGTTAAAGTACAAACAGCCACAAGGTTTGTAATAAGATGTGGAGAAATGACAATGTTGTTAAGAGACAATGAAGTGGGTGACGATGGAAAAGAAGTACAACCAATATGTGTAATAGGAAGAGAAGACCCCGACAATGATACGGGCGGAGGTGGCGGCGGGTCTGAAAATGATGAGATTACCGTGGTTAGACGCCATGTGAGAGGTAGCTCCGGTGTCCATGAACTAATCACCACCACCGTCATAGTTGGTCGGAGTAGGAGCTGTTTGCAAGGCAGTGAGGAGCATCGGGTCCCATGGTGACTGGGACGACAACTGTAGCGGTGGAGCAGGGTAGCCACCGAACCCCGGAGAGACGCCGTGCCACTGAGACACAGCGGAAAACACCCGAGGCCCCGCCGGATGGGGGCCTAGAAGACCGGGAGTCGGCACGGGCATGGAGTGGGCATGGACAACCCCTGTCCAAGGGTTGTCCCGCTGCTCCACCGCGGTATATGCTGTGACTGGGGCACCTAGCAGGGTGGCGCGGTCGTGTTGGTGCACGTCTGGTCACCCCCCCACACCCCCCCTCCCCCCCCCCATCTCCGCAGGCGCGCGATTCTGAGGCCGTGGGGCGGCTGCTGCAAGGG
>NC_041385.1:472986061-472993819 GCF_002162155.2 Triticum dicoccoides
GCGCGATGGTGGAGTAGTTGATGACGACAGGCCGCCGCGCGAACTGCCGGCGCTCCTCGAGGCGTAGGTAGGCGACGGCCTTCTCAAAAGTCGGAGGAGTGAGAAGCGTGAAGGTTGGAACTAGGGTTAGGGCGGGTGCGGAGGGAGGCAGCGGCGGCGGTAGGGTTGGAAGGCGGAGGCGGCAGCGGCGGTGGTAGGCTTGGAAGGTGGAGGCGGCAGCGGCGGTGGTAGGGTTGGAAGGTGGAGGCGGCAGCGGCGGCGTTGGGTAGGGGGTGGGGAGAGGGTAGCGGCAGCGGGTGGAGGTGAAGGGAGTGGCGGCGGCTTAGGGAGAGATCGAGAGGTAGGCTGATACCATGTGGAATAGGATTTGATGCAGGACAATTGTGTTCACATCATGGGGTGCCCATATATAGCACGTACGTGGGTAGTTCCGTCCACTGTTATGACCCTAAATTACAAATACATGTACGTGTACACTTGGGACACGCACAATTATCTCTCAACAACCATCACACTGTGCTAGTGACTTGCTAGCTAGTTTTTCTCATGTCTTGACTGTGATTGTAAACTGCACAATTATCTATTGACTATGCCAATTTGATCTGCTATATTTTTTTCCATTTTTAGGTATGTCTTGACTGCACTATATCTTGTTGCAATTCAGTATTATACAAGGATTGGTGGGAAGGTGTCTGTCATTCTAATAAAGTATGAAAACAACCAAGGAGAACAGTCTAGTGCTGATAGTTTGATTTATAAGGTAAACACTATGACACAACAAAGCTGGTTCATGCTTTAAGTTAAGCTTCTTACTACTTGTGCATGTGCAGGTTTTCGGTCTATACTTCATGCAATCATATATTGGGTTGTTTTACCATGCTTCCCTTTATCGTGACATTTTGACACTCCGGAAAGTCCTTATTCAACGTCTAGTCGTGTCTCAGGTATTTGCACTCTGCAATGCAAGTACACCCTCTGTTCCTAAATGTAGGTTTCATTATCGGGTATGATGAGGCCGTACACTATGATGATATATTTAAATTTCTAGGTGTTGGAAAATCTGATTGAGAATTCTATTCCTTATCTCAAATACAGCTACAAGAAGTACAGTGCTGTTCAGTAAGTTTTGTTGCCTGTATATTCTTTGCCCTGCACTCCTGCTATTCTTATTTCCAGGCCAATAGAAGAATGTAAGAAACCCCTCTCATTTTGTAGCAAGAAAAGACAAGAGAGAGAATCACCATCAGGGAAGTCAGTTCGATTATCAACAAGAGTGGAGAAAGAATATTTAAAACCCTCTTATACTGCAAGCATTGGAGAAGAGCTCGAGGATGGTCTGTTTGATGGTAATAATGATAAGTAGTTGCTGTGCTCAGTTGCTATAGTAGTTTGCATAGTATTTGGTTTATATGTAGTCTGTGCCACTTTTGCTGATCTGACAATGGCATTTGTGCTTCCGTTGTTGAATCCATTGCAGATTTTCTTGAGCTAGCTCTTCAGTTTGGGATGATCATGATGTTTGCTTGCGCCTTTCCATTGATATTCTGCTTTGCTGCTCTGGTATGTGGTTACGACGACAGTTTACAATCATGTACTCATGCTTGATATGCTTAGCTGCACATGTTTTAGTTCTTAAAAAACCATCTTCATGACAGAACAATGCAACTGAAATAAGAGCGGATGCATTGAAGTTGTTAGTCATGTTGAAAAGACCTGTTCCCCGTGCTGCAGCTACAATTGGAGCGTGGTTGAACATATTCCAGGTTCATTAACACTACTGTTTTGCACTACTGCTATCGGCACATGCACTATCTGGATGTTCATTGTAATATTACTCTTTTCAGTTCCTGATCGTAATGGCAATCTGCACCAACTGCTTGCTTCTTGTTTGTCTATACGACGAGGAGGGTAAATGGCGGATTGAGCCAGGACTCGCGGCAATCCTTATAATGGAGCATGCTCTCCTCTTAGTCAAGTTTGGCTTCTCGCACTTTGTCCCTGAGGTGATTTTCTTCACCGTTACGCTTTGTGCATATGTAGTGGTATTTGTGTCAATGCCTTTGTTTGCGGCACAAATTTGTCTTAGAAACTAAATGTGGGCTTTTCCTCTTTTTGTTCAATTAGGAGCCTGCATGGGTGAGAGCAAATCGGGTAAAGTATGTAGCTCAGGCACAGACTGTCTGCTCTCAACAACTATTGAGGAGCATTTCAAAACTTGATAGGAAATGGGAGTGAGGAGCATTACCACCTTCAGTATTTAGAAGGCAAAGCTAGTTTTGTAAACTAGGATAGAGCAGAGATTTGTCAATCTCGTGTAGGTAGTGTAGAAATTTTAGTGCTCTAATTACTGACCTCCTGGTGTTGCTAACTGTTCCCATTGGTAAATGTATATATTGCTACATAATTTATAGGAGATTGGGTGGGGGCATGTTGCCCATCATTGTGAGGCTGTTACGGATGGTTTCCTTGCAAGCGAGATACATCTGTGGTGTGAGTATTATTTTGAGGACCATGGTTCACAACAGTACAAAGTTAGCCCGTCAATTTGCCGAGGAAAAAAAAACGTGCTTGCTGCTGTTTATTGTTATTCACAAGTAGGTACTACTCCCTCTGTTTTGTACTAAATCAGCGACATTTATTTTTGGGACAGAGGGAGGGAGTATCATAATTTTTTTTGCGTTTAAACCTGAGAGCTTTTATTCAACGAACGAGCTCCTGGCATCATCAGCCAAAAAGCTGGTGAGCAGGAAAGTGGGTCTCAAGTCAGTCCAACTCTCGGTGACCACCAGTGTACATGCATGTTTTGCACAAAGGTGGGCCGGTACATTGGCTGCTCGCATTACATGTTGAATAAAAAAGAAGAAAAAGTAGCAGCTAGCTCTCCAATTTCGACAAGTAAAGGTGCCACCACAAAGAGGCTGTTGTGGCGAGTGTTCCAGAGATTAACAATCTCCAGGCAATCCGTTTCCATTATCACATGTGAGAAGCCCCGTAGATTTGCAAAAATAACTCCATCTCGAAGCGCAAACGTCTCACCGATAAAAGGATCCGTGACCCCAATATGAGGTTTACTCCAAGCACCCAACAAGGTTGTGTTAGAACGTGCTACACCACCCACACCCACCTTGTCGGAATCCATACTCAAAGCTGCATCCGTGTTGATCTTAACCACCCCTGAGTCCGGCGGTCTCCAACCATGACCTGGTAGCACTGCAGCATGAGAATGCGGGATATCCAGCAATGCCAAGTCCTCCCGAATCCGCCTCACCGAAGTGAAAGGCTCCAGCTGGTCATCATCATGAGTCACTCGATTTCTCGAGTGCCAGATTGCCCACATAACAGAGATCATTTGGGCCCTTTCAGTGTCCGTGAATTGATCATCACATATGATATCACGAGACCATGTATCAGGGTGCAGCCGCGGCCGTCGAACGCCAAAGAGACCGTGAGCCTGCTCCCAGAAAAGTTTGGCATGAGAGCAATGCACTAAGGCGTGCATGAGATCCTCATCCATTGCATGGCAGACATTGCATCTGCTTATAGGTTTAATATGACGACCGAAGCGTGCACTCATCTGGAAGAATGCGACGAATAACCCGCCACCAGAATACACGTACCTTCGGCAAAACCCTAAGCTTCCAAAGCGACTTCCACATCCGTTCATCGGTCTGTGAGGAGTTTGTAACCGCCCCTTCCTCTTGAGCTAGCCGCTCTTTCCGAGTCACGAGAGCACGGTACGCAGATTTTACGGAGTAGTTGCCGCTTCTTTCAAAAACCCAAGCTCGAAAATCATCACCCCCATTGTGGCGCAAGGGGATATTCAATATGGCGTCGGCGTCCGGTCGAATGAAAACATTGTAGATCAATTCCCGCCGCCACGTCCCGTTGTCATGGTCGATGAGCTCACCGACGGTGGCAAGAGTCCCTCCCGGCATCACCGTAGGGGACAGAGATGAAAGGCCCGGGATCCACTTATCTTCCCAAATCGAGATAGTGTTGCCGTCCCCCACCCTCTTAATGAGACCAACATGGAGAGCTTCCCTTCCGGCGATGATCGCTCGCCAAATAGCAGACGATGTGTGTGGTACTGAAGCCTCCATAAAATCACAATCCGGAAAATAACGCCCCTTCATCACTTGGGCACATAAAGAGTTAGGATTAGTAATAAATCTCCATCCATGCTTACCAAGCAGTGCCAGGTTGAATAACTCAAGATCGCGAAAACTCATTCCTCCCTAACACTTCGGTGATGCAAGTTTCTCCCACGATAGCCAATGCATAGATCGTCGATCAAGAGATCCACTCCACCAGAATTTGGCCATACTAGTGGTGAGGCCTTTGCAAACCTTCTTCGTTAGACGAAAACAACTCATACTGAAGGTTGGAATGGCCTGGATCACTGATTTAATAAGAGTTTCCCTCCCAGCACAAGCTAGTAGCCGCTCTGCCCATCCATTCATTTTGCTCCTGGATCTGTCCCCAATATGGTCAAAAGTCTCACTAGGAGTATCATATTTGCTGCCCAAATTTTATGCTACTGTATTTGTTAAGAATGGGAGAGACATAGATCGGAGTACATACAACGAATTAATGAATGAATTAATGAAATCTTCAGCAGCATCTTGTTGGCCGTCGCCTGTAGATGGTTACCAGTCATATCAGTGTCGTTCCTGGATTGATGGCTGTGAAGTGCCATCAGTTGTCCAGTCCAAGCCGAATCATCTTTCGCCGCCCGCGTTCCGGTGCTCCGACGAGCCGTCGCTCTTCTCAGGCCAGGCGCCGAAGCTCAGCTGGCGCACCAGCGCCCCGACCGCCTTGGCCCATCGCTGGATGTCGCCCTTGAGCTTGTCAGGCTCTATGTCCGCGAGCGCGCCGGCTGCTAGGCCAGACAAGAGGCGGTCATACCTCGCGCCGCTGGACGACGGCTTCGGCAAGCCGGCGCCCGCTTCCTCGGTGGCCCTCTGGCCGACTGACATGCCAGCGGGGTCTTGGTTTCTTCGGTGAAATTGTGGATTATAGGTGGCAGCTGGGTTTTATACCGGTACGGGTAGAGATGTGGGTGTCCCGCACGGTTTGTCAAGAGTGGGTTTGGCTCCATGGTTCCTTCCAAGATGCCCCAAGGTTTCGCGTCCAAGGAATCGACTTTCCATATGGCGTAGATTTTGACTGTTAAATTTGTTCCGTGGCGTTAAATTTCTTTGGATGCTCACGGAATACTTGAACCAACCAATTCAAAGGTTGAAAGAAGAAACCGTGTAGCACGATCGACAGAAGAAAAAGTAAAATACAAATTCAAGTTGCATACTTAAATTCCCACGCAAAATACCAAGTTGATATAAGTTAGCACTTAAACGAGCACATGCATAACAGAAAAACACGCATCACCAGCAGTCCCAACTCCAAGCAACTCAGCAAAAACAATAAATGTGGAAGGCCAATAATTGTGGAAATGATTTCAAGAGGCTTCACAACATAGTCATGGGTACAGATATAGAACCTACTGAGAAAACTTGGGCCAGTATGCAGAGCACACCATTCATCATATTCAACCTCCATACTCTTAGAACAAATCTAAAAAGCTGGAAACATAAACCAACGGATCCACAAAACAAGCTCATTGGCCCCTCAGTGCTTACTGCCTGTTCTTCTTCTTGACACCGGACTTGGCAACCTGGAGGCTGCGGTAAACTGCGCTCAGTCTTGCAAGAGCAGGCTTGGTCAAGTCAGGCCTGTAGTAGTTGTCACTGACCTGGAAAGCAAGAAGAATTAACCATTAGATCAAGAAAACAAATGAGGTCGACACGGTTTAACAGGAGGACATCTTAAGCAGCATTTCTCCACTTTGTAACCACCAAAGAAAGGACCATTTCCAGCTAGTACCATTGAAAACCAAGCACAAACAGGCAGGGGCGGTTTACAAGACAGGCATTCCATTTTTTACTGAATTAAAGCTTTTTCCACATTAAGGCTCAACTCAGTCACAAGTGAATGTCACATACTAGATACAACCATACAGCGTTACAAATAGAAAGTAAATATGTATTCTTCAAATATTAGAGCAAGTTTATAGAGTAATGTTCCAGGTTGATTAAAAGCATTACATCTGCGGATTTCATAACACAGTCCCTTTAGAAGATTAGAGATGGGACTGTACAAACTCAGCAGTCAAGCGACCGAAACACTGGAATGGTTGCTACAGGTTATATTTCCAATAGCAGTTGTCATTTAGAGTACTTAATCTAGAACATCCAGTGTCACAACTTAATCATAAAAGAACAAATATGGTTGTTTTGATGCTAATACCTGGTTCTTGACAGCCTTGGCCATCTTGCGGAACTCCTTGCGCATGACAGTCTTGTGGGTGAACGCAGCAGGCTTGTTCTGCTTCTTTGACTTGGTTGTGGAGAGGACCACAGTCATCTCCTTCTCAGCAGCTGGCTGCACCGTCACAGTCTTCTTGTTTGCCAGGCCTGAAAACCAATCTGTCAGTGGACGAAGAGACACTCATAGCATCCGAAAATCAAACAATCAGGGGAGGTCAATAACCACTGACCAGAGTACTTGTAGGAGTGGACATTGTAGAGGTTGTTGGGCTCCTTGCTGAACTGGACCTTGGCATTGCTGTTGCCGAACTGCTTGATCAGGAAGCAGTTGTTCTTCCTGACAAGCTCCCAGACCAGAGAATCCGAAACCGTCGCCATTTATCCTAACCTAAAAAAAACACATGTCAACCACTCAACATGAAGCCGAGCATAAATCTAAGTACTATCGCCATAGCAACGACCCCAACAGACGCCAGATTTCTTGCACCTAAGCTAATCTAGAGTACTATCGGACGAGATACAGCTGAGCAGACGAACACATACTGATATGAAAATAAATCATCTGACTGGTTTCGAACAAATAAACTACGCTGTACAACCGATTCAAACAGTATGGCATATACGATGCGAGAGCATACCTAGGAACACTAGAGATTTCACCCGTAAACCTAAATCTCTAGCGCCTCAAATCCCGAATGGGTCGGGACTGTGGGAGCAAATTGAACAATTGGGAGTTGATAGAGTGGCCTCGTAGGGGCGGAGGCCGTGGAAAGGAGGGAAAGGCTTCTTCTCACCGGTGATTGGAGTGACGCGCCGCCGATCTGCTTCGTCCCGGGGTTCGTGTGTGGCGGCTGCGGTAGCGGGGCGAGTTTTGGGGCCTCGCTTTTATAGTACTGCGGCGCTCGTAAACCCTAGGCCCGGCTGGCTGCTTTATGGGCTGGACTGGAGTGGGCTGAGCTGTTCTCCTGGGCATCCAGCTGATTCTATATTTAGTGTCTCAAACAAAAAGCTGATTCTATATCCAGAAATAAGAATAGGAGCTCTCCTCCCGACTCCTCAGCGATTTGGCATTCCTGGCCGTTGGATCTGGCCGCTTGATGTATTTTCGGCCGTTGGATCCAGAGGTGAGAGGACCTCGTCCGTTGGATAAAAAAAAGTTACTGATGGAATGAATAGTTACCTCTCGTTCCTGCCACCGCGTGTAAATTCGTTGCCCCGTCGAGGGCATTTTCGTCATTTCGCCTACAGGTGTATAAAAGGAGGCCGCTCCGCTTGGGGATGACCTAGCCGCTCCCCAGCCCGCACTCGCGCCCCCTCCCTCGTCCTCGCCGCCCCGCCCGCATCGCCCGCCCTCTCCTCTCCCTCTCCCTCCGTCAGTCCTCGCCGCCCCGCCCGCATCGCCGCTGCCCCGCCTGCATCGCCCCGTCCTCTCCTC
>NC_041385.1:472994290-472996351 GCF_002162155.2 Triticum dicoccoides
TCATCAGAAGGGAAGGGAAGAGAAGAAGGAGAGCGAGCAGGTTGGGCGACGGCCAAGGGCTCGCAGATCCGCCAGCGCAATCGTCCGACCTCGGCCTCTGAGTGTACTCCCACCATGGCCTTCTCGAGACGCCGCCCTTCCCCCTGCTCCAACCCTAACCCTAGCATTGCTGCTGCTGGTCAAGGTGCTCGTGGCCCCTCCCCTCCCCTCATGCTGCTGCTGTTTTTGGGCCCTCCCCTCCCCTCATGTTGCTGCTGCTTTTGGTACACAGGTGCACGCACGCGTCCAGCAGCGAACCCTAGCCTCGGACGGCAGCGGCGGCCATCACCAATGATGGCAGCGACAGGGGGTGATTTGGTTCTGCAGGTCAACCCCTTTTCCCCTCTTCATTTCCAGGGCTAGGTCCCCTGTGTCTTTAATTTAATTTGGCTAACTATTTCTGATTTAAGTTATATCTGTTAAAACTTAGTTAGATTTAAGTTCTATATATATTAAAAATATGTGTTGATTCTTTGTTTTTCTTCTCGCTTGAGATTGAAATTGGAGAAGCATTCCTGTTCAAAGCTTAGTTTTGTCAGGTGGTGTTTAGGAAATTTAGCTTTATTTGTTAATATGTGTGCGTTCATGTTCAAAGCTTAGCTCTACCTGATAACATGTAGGGACTTCAACTTCATTTGTTAATACAATGAGGAAATCATAGATCTCTATGGTGGAGTCATTAGTCAATTGTTTGTAACTTGCTGCAGGTAGTTCTGTTATGTCATGAAGTATTCTATTGAGTTTGTTTTTTCTGTTGTGAAGTCTGAAAAATGAAAAATGTTTTCCATCAGTTTGGCTCTTTATTTTCTACTTTGTTTTGTGAAATATAGTTTGATAAGTTGGATCCTTCAGTTTGGTTTAAAACAGTCCTAACTCTGTATTTTTACTATGCAGGTGTTGCCTTACAGTCAAGGTGTTTTTCATCATTATACCACAAACAAACATATTGCAGTTTGGTGCGCTATTGCTATGTCCGCCTCTCCTTTCTTCTCAACAACATATTGGTAAAAAAATTATACATATTATTATGTAGATGCACTTGCAGCACTCATACATATTAATATGATCTCTAATTGTAGGTTTATTGATTAGAAACTAATTTAGTTTAAATATGATCTCCAATTGCAAGTTCAAGGAATTGTCCTCAACGTCACTCAATGGGGAAAGATAATGCAGAGGGTTTGGAAGTAAATTTCAGTGTCGCTGATAGCACCAATTGCCATTTACAGATCCAAGGTAAGATATTTAGTCTTCTAAAATGATATCCATCATTGTTAAATGTCAAAATTAGGCAGTCCAACAAGAAACTTGATGGCAACATGCCTCCTAGGAATAATAAGGACATTCTTTATATGGAGGGAAAGCAAAGAACATAATTGTTTCTTCTAGTTTATTGTTATTACTACTTAGTTGTTGATGTGATTTGTATGTTGTTGCTGCTCTGATCCGATTTGTATAATAAGGGGACAACAATTATACTTAGATATTAGTGGTAGTATTATGTTGTTCCTGTAGAGAGATTCACTACAAAAAAAAGACACATCTGTGACATTTTGGGCCGAACGAATTTTTTTTCTGTCATACATATGACACTTCTATGACGATAATTGTAACAAAACCCGGTATCATCATAGATGTGGTGGGCTCCTACTTCTATGACAAAAAATCATGACAGAAAATGGGCTTTTCGTCCTGGGCGGGCCGAAGACGCAACTGCATGACATTCTTTGGGCCGTCCATGACGGAAAAAACCATGGTAGAAGCGAGGGGGAGGAAAATTTCGGGGAGTTGCCGGTTACGGTGGGAGGTCGGGGGCCAAGCGATGCGCATTCCTCTCGTACACGTGCGAGGCGTTGGCTCTAACTGAACTGGAGCGAGGCGTTGGGCTCTAACTGAACCCGAGCGATTGCACTGCAGGCTACGCATTACTGAACCCGAGCAATCGGTCGATGGCTGTTAACCGAACCCGATGGAGCGATTCCTTCGCTACTGCTGCTAACTGAAGCCGATCGATTGGATGAA
>NC_041385.1:472997131-473043807 GCF_002162155.2 Triticum dicoccoides
AGTCCATTTCCTCCGTTTTGCGGTACGCCACACCCTTCCTGATCAACAGGACCCCCGTTTCGACCGTAGGAGGTTCGTTTCCTCCGTTTTGCGGTATGCCACACCCCTCCCGATCAACAGGACCCCCGTTTCGACCGTAGGAGGTTCGTTTCCTCCGTTTTACGGTACGCCACACCCCTCCCGATCAACAGGACCCCGTTCCGAACGTGGCCGGTCGAACACAAGGCTGTTTCCTCCGTTCTGCGGTACGCCAGGCCTCATTTCCATCGCCTGTTCCGTCCAAGCCGGTTGGCTCCCACACGTTCCGTTGCCTCCCGATGAACACGACACATTCCATTGCCTCCCCATGAACACGACGACGACTCTGTTTCTCCGTTCCAACCCAGCCATGTACGTATGCGCAAGTAGGCGTTCGAGACCCCGCCCGTATGTACGTACGTGGCCGTATTTTCTTTCTTGCACCCTGGCCGATGTACGTATGTGTACATGCTACGTGCGCGCTTCTACTACGACACGTGCGCGCCTCTACATCGACCAGTATATATGTACGTACACGTTCGCGACCAGAACGACAACGCTACGTACGCTTCGACCAGGTGGGTCCCAACTGTCAGGCAGTTCCTTGCGTGCGGAAATGTAGCTGGTGGGTCCCAACAGTCAGAGGGGCGAATCGCTTTTTTTTTGCCCGGACGCACTTCCTTTGCGTGTGAAGATGTAGCTGGTGGGTCCCAGCAGTCAGGGGACGAATCGTTTTTTTTTTGCCCGGGCGCACTTCCTTGCGTGCGAAGATGTAGCTGGTGGGTCCCAGCAGTTAGGGGGATGAATCGTTTTTTTTTGCCCGGACGCACTTCCTTGCATGCAAAGATGTAGCTGGTGGGTCCCAACAGTCAGGGGGAAACTTTTTTTGTGAAATATGGTGGCCCGTCCGGTGGGTCCCCGCTGTCAGGTGGAGGAATCATTATTTTCCACGTAATAAGGAGGCACTTCCTTGCTGCGGCCGTGGACCCAGCTGTCAGCCTCTCCACGTACAGTCCACGTCTGATGGAAGTCGTTCCTTGACCACGTTGACCACGCTGCGCCGAGAGCACCGCGGCGGTGGACGACGGAGAGGCCTAGGAAGGGGACGACTCGGAGCCGGGGAAGACGCAGCAGTGGATGCCCACGCGAAGAGGAGTACGAGGGTTCACTGGTTCGGCTGCGGTGTGAGGCTGCTGTCGTCGCAGAATAACAGGGGGTGTGGGTGAGTAGAGGGATGGCCTGGCCAGCGGTGGGAGTAGTAGGGGGCGGTGAGGCCTCCGCGGCATCACAGCCGGCCACGGGAGGCAGGAGCACACGGCACGACCGGCGCTGGTTTGGGCGGCTGGAGCAAGAAGACCAGAGGTTGAAGAAGCACTACAACCGTTGGATGAAAATCGTACGGTAACAAGAGCTAGAATCGTTCATATTGACTAAGTTGACAAAGCCCTCCGTCCCCGTCAACTTGGTAGGCCCACAAGTCAGCCTCCCAGTATGCTGGGTTCCAGCTGGCAGGGGGAGTATTCATTTTTTTGTGCGTAATAAGGAGGCACTTCCTTGCGTGCGAAGATAGCTGGTGGGTCCGACAAGTCAACGGGCGACACGTTTTTTTTGCGAAATACAGAGGCCCTTCCGGTGGGTCCCAGATGTCAGGTGGAGGAATCATTATTTTGCGTGTAATAAGGAGGCATTTCCTTGTGTGTGGCCGTGGACCCAGCTGTCAGCCTCTCCACGCACAGTCTACTTCCGATGGTGTCGTTCGTTGACCACGTTGACCACGCCGCGCCGAGCGCATCCAAGGTGGTGGACGATGGCGAGGCCCCGGAGAGCAACGAGCCGGAGATGGGAAGACGCGGGAGTAGAGTCGCAGACGGAGAGGTGTACGAGGGTTAACTGGTTCTAGTGCGGTGTGGTTCGGCAGTCTGTGGAGAAGAACAGAAGGTGTGGAGGGGTGGAGGGATGGCCTGGCCAACGGTGGAGTAGCGCTTCATAGCAAAGCGTGCTAAGCAGAGCTGCTAGCAGCAGGAGGCGGGAGGTGGTCCCGGCGGCGCTGGAGGAAGAAGACGAGAGATTGAAGATGGATGCCGGTCGTTGGATGTAAATCCAACTGCTAACATGTCAGAATCATTTGTTGATTAAATTGACAACGACTTGCGTTGGCTTCGACCTATTGGCCCACATTTCAGCCTCCAAAAATGTGGCACGTATTTAACCCATTTTTTCAGAATTTACAGTCTTTTTTTTGCGCGGTAGAATTTACAGTCAATTTGATATTTTTTTGAATTACAGCCATTAGCTGGGCTGGGTGAACAATTAATGTAGCGTCCATGCGGCCCATTTATTTTATTTCCTAAAAAATTACATGCCATTTGCACTTTATCTAGATACACAATTTTGCTGGGCTGATTCTAATTATAATGTTGGGTTGGGCCAGCAATGTTATCAAAAAATAAAAAAGGACTAAACATTTTGTTATAAATATATTTAAATAATAAGTGATATTATTACATTCGTCCTTAAATCTTACCAAGCTTTTGTACACAATCACTAAGATTTTCGTGCCAAAACAATCCAGGATTTTATTTGTTAAGAAATTATTTTTATAAGTTAATAAGATGTGGGATATTGTTTTCTTACATATGTAAGTATCTGTTAAATATATGATGACAATAAAAATAATATATAATAACATATAAAATAATTTAAATATATATAATATAGTTAGAATGGAAACATAAGTTGTACCTGGTGTTCCTATTCTTATATAGAAATATAGAATAGACCTCTGCGTTTTCTTCAAAAAAATACATAAATTGGGCTGCCAAAAATAAAACCTCGGATGGGAGGTCCATAGGCCGGTCGATACATGACGGCCCTAAGAAAATACAAACAGGCTCTCCCATCCGAGGTCGTGGGCTGCGCATGTTAAAAATGAAAGCCTAGACGGGGCAGCCCAAAACCACGTCCAACACTTGCCAAAACTTCGTCCCTCGTTTTCTCTGTGTTTCGCACACTCGACATTGTGTGGGCATTTTGACTGTGTATCATATGAAGATGTGCTATGCATGAATGTTCATCAGCATGATGTTAACTGGCTGGTAGTTCAATTTTCGACCATGAATAAAACTTCCAACATGATGTTAACCCTGTTTGAAAAGGCCGTGTTAATATAAATGCTCTGCCTCCGAAAGTTGCAGTTTCTTATCTGAAACTGAAACTTGCAGTTTCTTCTCGTCTGCACTTTTATACTCCTATGAAACTACATTTTTTGAAGTGCTAAAAATAGATCTCTAGAATTCATAAAATTCTTCATATGCTCAATACTGCAAATCTGAAATTCAAAAGACATTCATATCTGAAAATACTCTCAAAATACACAACACAAAACACAATTCACAACCTGCAAATACTGACAACCCTAAGCTCCTCCTGACAATTCATAACCTGCCCGACTATTGGGCTGGGGGGGGGGCAACCCCCTCCTATTACTCGGCGGCAGAGAGCCGCCCCGTAAGATGATGTGAACGGTGAGGGAGACGATGGCGGGAAGCGTTGTCGTGCCAACTACTTTTCTCCTCTTGTAGTTGGGTTCGGTCGACGAAGATTCCACCGGCTCGCTCTGGCAAGACACCCTCACAAACGGCACCATGTAGATGCTTGATCCTTCAATCTCTGGTGGATGCTCCATCTGGGATCGATACTCCCACCCCCGCTCCCTCATGATCGGATTCGGTGAATCTGTTTGCTCCATGGCCCAGAGGAGCAGCTCTATGTACTCCGGCGCGACTCCCTCCGGGAGTATCGCCGCCTTTTCGCTCTGTTGCAGATATTTGGCCATGGATGTCGCCATTGCCGCTAGTTGGTCCTTGTTGTCAAACCAAGACTGTATCTCCAACATCCTAGCTAGCTTCACAGGGTCGCCGTCTGCGATCCTCACGTATCGATTGTACTTCTCCATCGATCTACTTCTCCACAGCACCTTCACTCGCCGGTGGTGGTTTTTGAATGGAAGAGGAGAGGAGCAGCGCTGGTTTTGGATTAGAACAGGAGAGGAGCGACGCTGGTTTTGGACTAGAACAAGAGAGGAGGGGCGGTGGTTTTGAAATGGAAGAGGAGAGGAGCGGCGCTGGATTTAGATTGGAACAGGAGAGGAGCGGCGGTGGTTTAAGAGGAGAAGAGCGGAAGAGCGGCGCTGGTCTTGGAAGTATTTTTTTTGTTGTTTTGCGTATTTTGGGTCAAAGTTTGACCACGTACTGTATGTGACAGGCAAAATGTGAATGCATGTCACCAAAAATTGTATTGTTTGGTTCGTATCTGAATGTACTTTCAAATTATATTATTTTTGCAACGTATAATATATATTTTATGTGCGAAAATCATGGTCAATTATGACCCAGAATAAAAGGGAGACTAGTTAATGTGGGGTCGCTTTCTTAATTGAAGGGTAAATTGATTTTGATTTTGATCCAGTCACACGCGCCGGCCCTCTCGCCCAATCCTAAATCGCTGCCGCACGCCCCTCTCCCTCTTCTCCATTGCAAAACCACCTCCTCTCCTCTCCATCATCTCCATTCCAAAACCACTGTCTCGCCTCTCCCTCTTCTGATCTTCTCCATTGCAAAACCACCTCCTCTCCTCTCCATCATCTCCATTCCAAAACCACTTCCTCTCCTCTCCATCATCTCCATTCCAAAACCACCGTCTCGCCTCTCCCTCTTTTGATTTTCTCTCCATTGCAAAACCACCTCCTCTCCTCTCCATCATCTCCATTCCAAAACCACCTCCTCTCCTCTCCCTCTTATCTATTGCAAGACCACCGTCTCTCCTCCCATCTTCCAAAGCTAGCACCGGACCACTCAGAACGACATCTATGGAGAGGATGCAGCAGCGAATCAGGCAGATCACCAGCGGCGACCAGGCAAAGTTAGCCAGGTTGAAGGAGATCCTTAGTTGGTTTGACAATGAGTGGGAGATTTCGAGGACAGTGTGGGCCATGTGGCAATGTATGCGAAAGAGCAAGATGGCAGCGACGAGGGCGGCGATGTACATGTACTCCTCAGCAATAGTCACGCTGCAGTCCTCCGAGTTCATCGAGTATCTCCTATGGGCGATGGAGCAGACAGATTCGCCCGAGGCAACAGTCAGGTGGAGGTGGTGGGCGTACAGGTCGAAGGTCGAGCACCCAGAGGATAACAAATCGATCGAGTATGGTGTGCCGTTCGTGAGGGTGCAGAGCCAGCCGGAGCCACAGGAGTATTTGTTCTCCCACCGCAAGAGGAGGTCGGATGACGCGACGTCACTTCCCCGTCGTTCTCCACGGTTCCCTCGATGCTCGCCTTGTTTCAACAGCGGCGGTAGGGTTTAAGGTAAGCTTCGCACTAACCTAATCTTCCACCTGCTCATGCTTACAATCAGTGTGACAACTAATGAAAATCCTGCTTACAATCAGTCTCCGAGTACTACGCCAATCACCCTAAAATAGCTCTGGACCTTTGGGTCAAAGTTGCGACACAGTGTACAAATAAAGAAAAATAGATTGGTGCTTCTTTCAGAAAAGAGTACTCCCTAGAAAACTGCCAATATAAGCTACTAGTATTTGGTTAGAGGATTTGCTGCCGAGAAAGATCCGTCCACGGAGAGCGCCACACATCCCACTGGTTGTGGTGGATGCCAATGCGTGCATGCAACATGGTTGGTGTCGGTAATTTTTACTTGGCACACCTCGCACTCTGCATATATGTCGGTTCCATACGTACATTTGTGTAGTTCCACCAAAATGCAGCTGAATAACCCTGTTTGCACAGATAATGAAAAATCGTGATTACATTATAGTGGCACTAGTTGATGAAACACACAAAATAAATAGAAGAAAATATTGTGATAGTATCATAGTATGCCATGCTGCGAGGGCGAGATGGGCCCTGCGACGCCTCATACGGTACGCCTCATACTGGACATCGTCCCAAGTCTCCCAGATACACCTTCTGCCAGTGATGAACATCAGTGTACAGCAATAGTACAAGGAGGCGCCTTGAGACATTCAAATCTCTATTTTTGTACATATCAACTAAAATTAAGCACCCCAGTTTGCAGAAACGCTTAAACATTAACAATGGGACTAGTTGATGAAACATACTTTAACAAAGAGAAGCACTTTCTTTATCTACATTGGAAATGAAATGATAGAGATGACACTCGCTCTATTTTAACTGTATTATTACTTCATTTTATCAGTGACACTAGGGTCGAGCAGGTGGCAAACGAGGTGTACCGTGCGTCGCAAGGATGGAGGCCGGGGGTGCTTAGACTGGATGCTGAAGCTGGCTCTTTCAGTCACCAACATGGATGATTTAGTTCATGGGACCTTTTGGTGCAGTTCACCTAAAATGAAGCAATGTCCCGTGAGCTAGCATCTTCTTCTTCAATTTTTTAAGAAAAGGGCTCCAGCCCCGGTTCCATTTCCATCAGAAAACGAAACCCACAGAGCTTCTTTTTCATTAGTTGCAATAAAATTGAGCAACATCAAGGTTGGTTGTGAAGCTCCTGGAATGCTCAACTATAATTTGGATATCATTTGTGCAATTCAACTAAGATCGAGCGTGAAATGTATATCTCTGTTTGCACAAAAAAGGTGGAAAGGAGGGTGACTAACAAGTGATGAAACATGCATCAAATGAAAAGAAGCATGTTCCTTATCTGAATGGCAATCCTACAAGGACAGTAGCAATTTCTAAAGCAGTGGGATTGCTAGATATTAGTGTGGGCATTAGGATTAACTATGACAACCGTTAAATACGACATTACTTTGGGCACGGGAGAGTAGGCGGACCAGGACAGTTGCA
Organism: Triticum dicoccoides; assembly: GCF_002162155.2. Lineage (NCBI taxonomy): Eukaryota > Viridiplantae > Streptophyta > Magnoliopsida > Poales > Poaceae > Triticum > Triticum dicoccoides. The sequence goes on from NC_041385.1 coordinate 473,003,989, forward strand.
TTTCTAACGAAAAGAACCAACTTATCTTAATGGGAAATTTTAGCAGGACATGTAAAGAAGTGCCATTGATTCATATTACTGGAGGCATTACATTGAAAACAACATTGGTTTAATGTGTCTTAGTTTTAACAGTGCGACTGCTACATTTTACTAGTGGCATTACATAAGAGTGGCTCGGGGCAACAAACATCAGAACATGATATCTGGGTTGGTCCCATTTTTGTTCGGTATAGCCACCTTATACTGTGTGAGGCTAGCAAATCTAGTGCTGGACTTACTCTGTTGACTTGTCCCCCAGTCCCCACTTTCTTTCCTTTTTCAACCAATAGATCGGGTTTATATTGAGTTTGTACTGTGTTTCCCTTTATTTCCCTATTAGACCTAGAGACCAGTTGGATAGCCAGTCTCTGCTACTTTTCGCCCCCATTATTTCCTATTTCGATCAAGTCCTAGATTCAGGTAACAAATCCTCCCCCACCCCCACCTCCTTTCTTCCTTGTTTGAACCAAGTAGTACTAGATTCGAGTGCATGAACCAGTTTTACCTCTTAAATGTAAAAAAAATAGGTGGTTTTCGAACAGCTGATCGATCCTATCTACGAGGGCCCCCTGAGAAATAGTAAAAGTTACAAATGCAGCGACGTCGGGAGCTTGGGAAGTAGAGCAAGGCCGGTTTCGAAGGAAGTTATACCTGATGGTCGCCGGGATGTTGCTAGGTGGGCGGCGGGAGGCCGAATCTGCCCACACTAGGGCAACGAGGAAGAAGGGGTCGAAGGCCCTCCCTCGCCAGCGGTGCTTGGGAGAGAACAACAAGGCAGGCTGATCGGGACGCGCCTAGAAGTGGGTAAGAGCCGTCGTCGAGGACGGCCGCGTGAACGTTGCACCTTCTCACCTTCCCCAGCGGAGAGGATCCGGCTGGATCTGTGACCAGCGGTGAGCAGAGAGAGTGTGACACTCCAAGATTTTTGTGGTTTTTGTTTTCAGAAAGAGCCTTGTTTGGTTTTAAGAAGGTCATTTAAACGCTTCTTAAAAACCTCTCTTCTAAGTTTGCCCTCTAAAAATCTTTTCTTGGATTTAGTTTCTTCTAAAAACAAAACCTTTTTGGTTTTGGGCTTTTGTTCGGTTTTGATCCATTCTTATTTTTACCATGCCTCTTATGGTAAAACTCCCCCCAAAACCCCTCCTTCCACTTTGAAACAACCCAAACATTCTGTTTCCCAAAATAATTCTGTCCTTTCTTTTGAGCCTAGGTGATTTGCAAAGCAAGTACCTAAATGCCTTTGATCCTTGATCTCAATTCAACTCCTCTAGATAGTCCTTGGTACCCACAACCTAGAACCATCAAGATCCACTCTTCTTCTTTTCAAAATTTTCAAATTTCACCCTCTGCAAGTTTGGACCAGATTTGCCAAATTTGGTGAAATTCATATTTCCACTTCTCCAAAAAATTCTACCAAAATTCAGGCAACCTCTAGTTGCAATGAGAGACCACTCCACCAAAAACCAGCTCAAGGAAAAATCCCCACATGCCAAAATCATTCTGTCGAACACCTGGCATGCACTGTTACTGTTCATATTCACTAAAATTCAGATTTCAGTGTCGTTTCTTCGTCAGAGTTTCAGTCATAGGAAAACTGTGCACTTGGCACGTTGCTCGCAGCCCTTCCTTCTTGTCCGGAGCTCCACACGCGCGCTTGGCGCCTTCCTGGCGTCGGTGGCGCCCTGGCCCGCCTGCGCCGGCGTGTACCGCGGCGGCAGAACCACCGTAACGGCCGACAGGGGGCAACACTGCGGCATAACGCCGTTCGGCACCGCCCAAACCTCCTGAGAGCTCCGCGTGGCCACCTCCTTGCCAGCGCATGCATGCAGCACCGTCGCCATGGCCTGGCAAGCGCAGAGCGCGTTCTCTGCCGCCGACGTGTCGTGCGGCCGTTCCATCGAGGACAGGCCGTAATCCTCCCTCCCTTGCTGAGTTGGACACTGGGATGGCACCAGTGCTTCGTCTAGTCGATGCTCAAGCCCCTAATCCAACCGTCCAGCCACAGCACCGCCGTAATCGCTCGCCGGACTTTTCCGTTCACGGCAACCGCCTCGGCCGGCTATAAATAGCAACCCCCCGAGCTTGCCCTCGCCCCCGCACCACTTCACCACCTCACCAGACCCCACCTAGCCACTAGAAGAGCTTCGAGGGGCCCTTCTTCCTCAACTCCGGCCACCTCCGTCCGCCTCGGGCTCCGGCAACGTTCTCTTCGGTGAGAACTCCTCCATCGTCCTACTCTTGCCCGTAGCCTCGTACCACCACCAGGAGGCTAACCCCCACTTCAATTTGACCCCCGCAGCTATCTCTGGCAAGATCCACGATGACCCGAACCACCGTCCGCCGGAGAAAGGGGCGCCGTCGACACAGTGCTCGCCGACGACCACCACCACCACCCACCGACGCAGAAAGGTGCACTGAGCACGGAGGTAAACTCCGATCCCCCTGCCTCGCCGTGGATCGCCGCTGGCGACCACCGTAGCTCTCGGGCGCCGTTGCGCCCTGTTTCCCTCGTTTGAATTTTCAAACCTGACAGGTGGAGCCCGCCTGTCAGCCTCTCAGTCTTTTCTTTTAAACGAACCGTTTTCTGGACTTTTCCGCAAAACCCCCTGGAACTTTTCTGTTTCATTACAGATGGGTCCTTGGACCAAAACTCTTATAACTTTTAAACAGAAAATGGTTTTTGATTGATTCTTTGTCTGTCATCTTTCTTTTTCTGTGTAGTTTTTTGTCATATTTATTTTAAAAATATTTGGAACACTTTTCTGTACACTCACGGTATTTACATAACGTGCATATTTTCTTATACCGTAGATACCGGAGGAGGTGACGGAGCTGCGAACTTCACAGAGTTAAACTCCGACTACTCCGAACCAGGCAAGCATGTTTGAACTCTTGATATGATGAGTGGTTGTTGCATGTTTGCATTTTTGTATGGTCATGGCATGTTTATGAACATTTCTTTGAATGTTATATTTCATGCACATAAGTGGAAAGTAAGTTTCGGAAAGCATTATGTTGTTGGATACATATTTGCATGGCCATGTGATGGCATGAGGATGGGTAAGATGGCAGTGTTGTGACATGCCAGTCTTATGCCAGATTATTTGACTTCCGTGTCAGCGTGAAACAAATCACATTCCCATTCATTTCCTTCCTGTATTGCCACATGTTTTCCGAAAGGAATATGGCTTAGTAAGTTGCAAATCGTTTTCCTGGTACACACCAAATAGAGAGGCCGGGATGAGGGTTCCATGGCCCTGGATTAAAGCCCGTCATCCGGTCAGGGGGCATGGGTGTTTCCGGTTGGGACCGAGAGGGGGGCACCCCTTAGAGTGCGCGTATAGAAATTTGATCCCATGCTATTCGAGGTTGTGACCTCCCCGTCTCAAAGTTTTTCTTGGACGTTGTCTAGGGTGATTCCTGGCATCGTGAGGTGAAATGGGTGTGTACTGGTTAAATGAGTTTCTACTGAAATACCGTAAACGGAACTAGTCCTTCGTGACTACGGAAATCAGTTGGCTGTGGTCAGTTAATACAAACTCTACAGAGTCACAAATTCTTTAAATCATCTTGTACTTGTCCAAGTACAGTATTCATCTTATCTTGTGAGATATCAGCCTCAGTGACAAATCTCCGGTGGACTACATGTGTGTAATCCGGTTAAAGGTTTATTCTTGTGGATGGACTAACCTGCTATTACTTTTGTTATCAAGCCCTTTCTGTGACGTCGCTCAGACGTCCGACTGTGGTATATTTGTTATTTACTTTTGTTATAAAGCCCTTTCTGTGATGTCGCTCAGACATCCGACTGTGGCATACTTGTTATTTACTTTTGTTATCAAGCCCTGTCTGTGACATCGCTCAGATGTCCGACTGTGGCATTTCTTTTATAAGCCCTGTCTGTGACGTCGCTCAGATGTTCGACTGTGGCATTTCTTTTATAAAGCCCTTTCTGTGATGACGCTCAGACATCCGACTGTGGCATACTTGTTATTTACTTTTGTTATCAAACCCTGTCTGGGACGTCGCTCAGATGTCCGACTGTGGCATTTCTTTTATAATCCCTGTCTGTGACGTCGCTCAGATGTCCGACTGTGGCATTTCTTTTATAAGCCTTTTTTTGTGATGTCGCTCAGACGCTCGACTGCGGCATTTCTTTTAAGCCCTTTATGTGGTGTCTCTTAGACGCTCGACTGCGGCATGAACTTTATTTGTTTACCTTTCGAGGCGTCGCTCCAGACACCCGATCGATTTTCAGTTATTTTTTATTTATATATCATGTCATGCAATAATATTATTGTTGGGATGAGCATCATTATTTTTATTCATGATGCATTCATGCATTCATTTATTATATCTTTTGTCCAAACTGTCTTGCGAGTACTTTCAAAGTACTCACCTGGCTTGTTGATTTGGCCAGATGTTGATGAAGGCGATCTCATGGATGAAGAGTTCGATAGCGAGTCCGACGCCTAGAGGAGTCCCAGTCAGTCCCGTGCGATCCTGTTTTGGTCACTGTATCATATCCGCTTCCGCCACCCCATAATAAATTCATCGAGCCTCACCTCGACGCTCGATGAGCTGCCAGTTAGGAGTCAAGTTATCCACCACCACTTTTATCTTGAGCTAGTAGCATGCCACCACACCCCTGTGTCGTACCGCCCTTATGTAAGATATTGGCGAGTTTGTAATAATTTGTTGAGCAGCCTCAGCTCAACCCTGTAATATATTTAATGCTACTGGTCCTCTGTTTATCAAGTATTTGTCTGCCAGTGAGGATGACTTTTTCCTATACTGGGATCTAAAGATCGATTTTCTCAATAATTATCTTATTGAAAAACCGGTCGTGACAGAGAGAGAGTGTGTGTGGCCACCGCTGTCGTGTTTAGATCTGGAGAGGCCGAGACAGTGTGAAGAGAGCAACACTAGCAAGCAAGCGCGGAGGCTCCTGCCTATATAGTGGAGTAGTACTTAGTTTTCTTTTGTCTACCGGAGCCAGCTTGACCTCGTCAATGACTGTCGAGAAGTCTTCATGCACATGGCCCGGAGGCGCAGTTGTCGTCATTTTGATCTGACGCGCCGGATTATAACATATAACACGAAAAAATGCCACATGATAAGAAATCATAACCTCACTGCCCAAAGGAGATAACATGAATCCCGACGGACAAACTAGACGAGGAACAAAGCTCAAATTAAAGATAAACTCGTAGAAAAGGGGTCCGTCGATAGATGTCCTAATTAACATAGCCAGCTTGACCTAGATGGCAGCTGAGTAGTCACTGTTCGTGCATGTGCCCCCAATGACTAGCCCAACTCAGTTGTCGCTGTTTAACCCTCGCAGTGATCCGAAGCACATGACACATAATTTTGCAAGATGACAAGAAACCTTTTTTTAGATTTCTCACCACAACTACAGCCATGTACAACACAACCTGCACGATATGTAGACGATAGCCAATCTAGGCGTGTCTGCTGGAGTCTGGTCACATGCATGGACGAACTGATCTTCCGTGTCTTGCAGGGATCGTCCAGGCACCAACGTAGTACAACACTTCTCTAGTACTATTGCTTGTCTCCCTCTTCTATTAAGTCACCCGACTTGCGAGGCCAGGCTGACTGTAGGAAGCCACTAGGTGCGATCGCTAATTGGTTATTAGCATGATAGAGTTTATTCATGTTTTTACAAATGTAGTCATTTTTCTGACAGTCAGCATAAAATTTATGATCTGATCGCTCATAATTTTTGCCTACTTTTGTAGATGGCTGGCAACGACTGTGAGTCGCAAATGTTTGCCAACGTGCCTGAGGGGTTCGTCAAGCTCCTCTCCTTCATCGTTCAGGTCGCGATGGGGCCATCCGTGCGCCCAGTCTTCACACTTTATCCACACAAGATCAACGACAGTCTGACCATGCACCAGGCCGCGGTGCAATTCAGGGGAGGGCGTGCTGAGATACGCCGCTTCTGATTCTTGGGGAGAGCCATGCCTACAGAGAGGCATGCTATGCAGATGGCTGCCCGCGAGGCGATAGCTCGTCTTCGGGATGTCCTTCCTGCAATGAAGACCCGTCGCTACCGCTACCTTCCATGCCACGTGCCATACACCTGTCACTACTCATTCTCTTGCCCCAGAGGAGAGCGAGACGAGGCCTTTGAGATGCTTGTCGAGTACCTCCGAGCCCTGGAGGCAGCCTTCGACAGCATGGTGGACGACCTCGTAGCTGCCCGCATGGACTCAGTTCATGGCTGTGCTGCTAATAGGAGGGAACTCCTGCACACCGCTCCACCGCTGACTTTTATCTCGTCCTCAGCTTCTCATTCGCCTACCATTCTCGCCACTGCTCGTCGATTGCCTACCACTGAGGAGTTTAACCAAGTTATTGCACCCACTCCCGTTCGCGCTGCACCACTTTTTGCACCCACTCCCATACGTGCTACTCCACCTATTCCGCCCACTCCTATTCAGGTTACTCCGCCTATGGCACCTGCTCCATCAGCTCAGTGCAGCGTTCCTCGTCTGGAACCTATTAGCGAGGAGGAAGTTGATTCCCCAGCGTCACTGCGTCTCACCCTCGGCAGGCCAAGGGAGATCCTCACCATCTCCGACTGAGTACGCGTAGACGCCATGCGATGTACCGACTTGTGTAATATGTTTATATGTACATAGGTTGTAAGAAGTAGCCTGTTTGCGCATCATGTAGGATCTGGAGAAGTGCACTAGCTTAAATAACATGTCAGGATTATGTACGCATATCCTGAGTGGTATAATGTATAATTATGCTTGCGTGTAAGATATGTAATAGTCCTTCTCCGCGCGCAACCGTGTATTTTCAAAAATATCCTGGAGTTTTAAAATTTTCTTTATGTGTGATTTTATTGACTTTTGCGACTCTTTTTCTTGTCTTACGAGTTTCACAAAATATATCCCCAGAGTGAAAGATGTCTCGTCCTTGGACGCGCTCCATGCCAAATCAGCCAGAAGAAAATTATGGCACACCGCAAAACCACAATTTCACTCAGGGACAGACAAGTCAATAGGACAGTGAAACAACATTTACCCAAGTGTGTCGTCTGTATGAACAGAGTCAGCAACAACACCAAGAAATGATGAACCAATTCATCAATATGGGAAGTAACCGTGGTCAGTATCAGCAACAATCCAAATTATCTGAGTTACAGAAGACACGTCCTCCAACATTTTCTCATACTGACAAGCCTCTTGAGGCCGACGACTGGCTTCGAGACATGGAGAGAAAATTAATTATTGCACAGTGTTCAGACCGTGAAAAAGTATTGTATGCACCACATTACCTCACGGGAGCAGCCGCATCATGGTGGGAAAACTTCCTGCACATGCACCCCAACGAAAATGAAATAACATGGGAGGATTTCAAAGAAGGTTTTCATGGGGCACACATTCCTAAGAGTGTTATGAAAATCAAGAAGAGAGAATTTGATGACCTCAAGCAAAGGACCATGACAGTGTCAGAATACAACAGCCAATTTACTCTGCTGTCTCGCTACGCCAACGAAGAGCGCATGACCGAGAGCAAGAAGATGGAAAAATTCTTGGAAGGCCTGGCACCCGCCCTTAAATGCCAGCTGGTTGTGCATACCTTCCCAGATTTTAAAACACTGGTGGATAAGGCCATTACTCTGGAAAATGAGCGACGTAGCCTGGAAGATTTCCGCAAACGCAAAACGGACCAGACCACTTTTGCTCGCAACCCCAGAAGCAAGACAGAATTTCAGAAGGGTGGAATACACAAAACCCCGACGGATAACTCACGCCCAATCAAGAATTTCCATGCAAGAGACAAGGAGTTCACATATCGCCCAGGCGTTACTTGATATGCTTGTGGAGAAGAAGGGCACTATGCCAAGCAGTGCCCCAAGCCAAGGAACTCAACCCCGAAGCCTAACAATGGTGAAAATAATTCAGCGCCAAAGTGAAACAATTTCAACCCCAATAACAACCACCGGAAAGGTCACCTGAACCACGTGACCTGAGAGGAAGCACAGAACGCCCCAGATATCGTACTCGGTACGTACCCTGTCAACACAATACCTGCCACGGTTTTGTTTGATTCTGGAGCTTCTCACTCATTCATTTCGAAGAGTTTTGCTTTACAAAATAATTTTTCGATGCTTCCCTTGGAAAAATCAATGATCATCAAGTCCCCTGGAATTAAGCAAGTGACCCAGAGTTACTGTCAAGGTGTGGTTATCGAATTTGAAGGATTGAAGTTTTACGCCAACCTTATTGTATTGGAAAGCAAAGGACTGGATGTCATCCTAGGGATGGATTGGTTAACCACCAACAAAGGTTTTATTGACTGCTTCAACCGGACCGTGATTCTCACACACCATCACGGGAACAAAATAAAAGTTTCAGCCAAAGAGAGACAAATACCTCGACAACCGAGATTAAACAAGGTGGACGTTTCTGAGCTGAGCAAGGTTCCAGTAGTATGTGAATTTCCAGACGTATTTCCAGAAGAACTACCAGGCATGCCACCGGACCGAGAGATAGAATTCAGCATTGAGCTAGCACCCGGAACCGCTCCTATTTACAAGAAACCATACAGAATGGCACCATCCGAATTGGTAGAATTGAAGAAGCAAATAAAAGAACTATTGGAGAAAGGATACATACGAGCCAGTTCCTCACCTTGGGGTTCTCCAATTTTATTTGCCAAGAAAAAGGATGGAACTCTGAGATTGTGTATTGATTATCAAGCTCTCAACATGGTCACAATCAAGAACAAATACCCAATGCCTCGAATAAATGATTTATTTGATTAGCTCGCACAGGCCAAAGTCTTCTCAAAAATTGACTTGAGGTCAGGATACCACCAATTAAAGGTGCGAATAGAAGATATTCCCAAGACAGCCTTCACTTCCAGATATGGACTATATGAGTTCACAGTAATGCCATTTGGGCTAACCAACGCCCCCGCATATTTTGTTCACCTCATGAACAAAGTATTTATGAAGTATATGGACAAGTTTGTTGTGGTATTCATCGATGATATTTTGATATACTCCAAAACACTAGAAGAGCACGCGAAGCATCTCATGATTGTACTAGAAGAACTCAGGAAACATCAACTGTACGCCAAATTCAGCAAATGTGAATTTTGGCTAAGACAGGTGGGTTTTCTGGGCCACGTACTCACCCAAGAAGGTATTGCAGTAGACCCGAAAAAGGTCAAAGCCGTACTTGGCTGGAAGCCACCAGCTAGCGTAACGGACGTACGGAGTTTCTTGGGAATGGCAGGCTATTATCGGAGATTTATTGAAGGATTCTCCACCATAGCAAAGCCAATGACGCAGTTGCTCAAGAAAGGCAAGAAGTTTGAATGGACGGAAGCATGTGAGAAAAGCTTCCAAGAGCTAAAAAGCAAATTAACAACAACACCAGTATTAATTGTGCCAGATATACACAAGAATTTTGAGGTATATTGTGACGCATCCCGGAAAGGCCTCGGATGCGTATTGATGCAAGAAGGCAAGGTAGTTGCGTATGTCTCCAGACAACTTCGCAAGCATGAGGAGAATTATCCCACTCATGACTTGGAATTGGCAGCGGTCATCCATGCACTCAAGGAATGGAGACACTTCCTACTTGGAAATCGTTGTGAGATATACACAGACCATAAGAGTCTTAAGTATATTTTCACACAGCCGGAACTTAATTTACGGCAATGACGCTGGTTAGAGTTGGTGAAGGATTATGATGTTGGAATCCACTATCATCCCGGAAAGGCAAATGTTGTGGCAGATGCCCTTAGTCGGAATCCCAGCACAGACAACGACAGTATACCAAATTTGAGGCCAGAATTTCAACAGGAATTTGCCAAACTCAATTTAATAATGGTCAACGAAGGCAGTGCGTCGAATCTGGAAATACAGCCTACCCTGATGGGAAAGATTAAGGAGGCTCAGCACGGACACCCCAGCATTGAGGGCATAAAAAGGAAAGTGAGTTTGGGCAAGGCCTCAGAATTCAACGTAGATGAGCAAGGAATATTGTGGTTCAGAGAGAGACTTTGCGTACCAAATATCAAGGACCTCAAACAGCAGATTCTGACTGAAAGCCACACCTCTCTGTATTCAATCCATCCTGGAGGGACAAAAATGTACAAAGACCTTCAGGAAATTTTTTGGTGGCACGGTATGAAGAGATATATAGCCACGTTCATTGCATGCTGTGACTCTTGTCAACGTATCAAGGCCGAGCACCAGAAACCAGCCGGGCTATTACAACCAAACAAGATACCCGAGTGGAAGTGGGACGAGATTGGAATGGATTTCATTGTTGGACTACCACGGTCACGACACGGAAACGATGCCATATGGGTCATAACCGACAGATTAACCAAAGTGGCACATTTTATTCCGGTGAAGACAATTCACACCACCCAGAGGCTGGCCAGACTTTATCTTGCCCATATCGTCTGCCTGCATGGAGTCCCAAAGACTATCATATCTGATAGAGGCACGCAGTTCATCTCTAGATTTTGGGATCACCTACAACAGGCACTGGGAACCCAACTAGCATTCAGTACCGCATACCATCCCCAGACTGATGGGCAGACTGAACGCGTAAACCAAATCCTAGAAGACATGCTGAGAGCCTGTGTTCTCACCTACGAAACCAGTTGGGAAGAAAGTTTGCCATATGCAGAGTTCGCATACAACAACAGCTATCAAGCCAGCTTGCAAATGGCACCCTTTGAAGCTCTATATGGGAGAAGATGTCGTACCCCGCTAAATTGGTCAGAGACCAGAGACAGGCATATCTTCGGCCCAGATATGCTCAAGGAGGCCGAGGAGAAAGTTAAAACAATTAGAGATCGACTCAAAACAGCTCAAAGTCGGCAAAAGAGTTATTACGATCGAAAGCATCGGGAAGTCAATTTTGAACCTGGAGAATTGGTATATCTAAGAGTTTCTCCTATGAAGGGTCTGCAGCGATTTAGGATTTAGGGAAAGCTAGCACCAAGATTCATCGGACCATTTCATATAGTGGCCCGAAGAGGCACGGTATCCTACCAGCTAGACCTACCCGGAGATTTATCCGGTATCCACAATGTGTTTCACATCTCGCAGTTGAGAAAGTACGTGAGCAACCCAGAGAAGCAAGTATCACATGAAAATATTGACGTGCAACCGGACCTCACCTACCGGGAGCACCCAATAAAAATATTAGAAGAGTCTGAGAGGAGGACCCGACAGAAAACCATCAAGTTTTTCAGAGTTCAGTGGAGAAATCACACCGAGAACGAAGCAACTTGGGAGAGCGAGGATTTTCTTCGGACAGAGCACCCACACCTGTTTAAGGATCAGCTGAAATCTCGGGGACGAGATTTTTCCTAAGGGGGTAGGTGCTGTGACACTCCAAGATTTTTGTGGTTTTTGTTTTCAGAAAGAGCCTTGCTTGGTTTGAAGAAGGTCATTTAAACCCTTCTTAAAAACCTCTCTTCTAAGTTTGCCCTCTAAAAATCTTTTCTTGGATTTAGTTTCTTCTAAAAAGAAAACCTTTTTGGTTTTGGGCTTTTGTTTGGTTTTGATCCATTCTTATTTTTACCATGCCTCTTATGGTAAAACTCCCCCCAAAACCCCTCCTTCCACTTTGAAACAACCCAAACATTCTGTCCAAACAAATAAAATCCATTTTTGGATTTTATTCCATTTAATTCTTTTCCCAAAATAATTCTATCCTTTCTTTTGAGCCTAGGTGATTTGCAAAGCAAGTACCTAAATGGCTTTGATCCTTGATCTCAATTCAACCCCTCTGGATAGTCCTTGGTACCCACAACCTAGAACCATCAAGATCCACTCTTCTTCTTTTCAAAATTTTCAAATTTCACACTCTGCAGGTTTGGACCAGATTTGCCAAATTTGGTGAAATTCATATTTCCACTTCTCCAAAAATTCTACCAAAATTCAGGCAACCTCTAGTTGCAATGAGAGACCACTGCACCAAAAACCAGCTCAAGGAAAAATCCCCACATGCCAAAATCATTCTGTCGAACACCTGGCATGCACTGTTACTGTTCATATTCAGTAAAATTCAGATTTCAGTGTCATTTCTTCGTCAGAGTTTCAGTCACAGGAAAACTGTGCACTTGGCACGTTGCTCGCAGCCCTTCCTTCTTGTCCGGAGCTCCACACGCGTGCTTGGCGCCTTCCTGGCGTCGGTGGCGCCCTGGCCCGCCTGCGCCGGCGTGTCCCGCGGCGGCAGAACCACCGTAACGGCCGACAGGGGGCAACACTGCGGCATAACGTCGTTCGGCACCGCCCAAACCTCCTGAGAGCTCCGCGTGGCCACCTCCTTGCCAGCGCACACATGTAGCACCGTCCCTGTGGCCTGGCACACGCAGAGCGCGTTCTCTGCCGGCGACGTGCCGTGCGGCCGTTCCGTCGAGGACAGGCCGTAATCCTCCCTCCCTTGCTGAGTTGGACACTGGGATGGCACCAGTTCTTCGTCTAGTCGATGCTCAAGCCCCTAATCCAACCGTCCAGCCACAGCGCCGCCGTAATCGCTCGCCGGACTTTTCTGTTCACGGCAACCGCCTCGGCCGGCTATAAATAGCAACCCCCCGAGCTTGCCCTCGCCCCCGCACCACTTCACCACCTCACCAGACCCCGCCTAGCCACTAGAAGAGCCTCGAGGGTCCCTTCTTCCTCAACTCCGGCCACCTCCGTCCGCCTCGGGCTCCGGCAACGTTCTCTTTGGTGAGAACTCCTCCATCGTCCTACTCTTGCCCGTAGCCTCGTACCACCACCAGGAGGCTAACCCCCACTTCAATTTGACCCCCGCAGCTATCTCCCGCAAGATCCAGGACGACCCGAACCACCGTCCGCCGGAGAAAGGGGCGCCGTCGACACAGTGCTCGCCGGCGACCACCACCACCACCCACCGACGTGGAAAGGTGCACTGAGCACGGAGGTAAACTCCGATCCCCCTGCCTCGCCGTGGATCGCGCCGGCGACCACCGCAGCTCTCGGGCACCGTCGCGCCCTGTTTCCCTCATTTGAATTTTCAAACCTGATAGGTGGAGCCCGCCTGTTAGCCTCTCAGTCTTTTCTTTTAAACGAACCGTTTTCTGGACTTTTCCGCAGAACCCCCTAGAAGTTTTCTGTTTCATTACAGATGGGTCCTTGAACCAAAACTCTTATAACTTTTAAACAGAAAATGGTTTTTGATTGATTCTTTTCTGTCATCTTTCTTTATTTGTCTAGCTTTTTTTCATATTTATTTGAAAAATATTTGGAACACTTTTCTGTACACTCACGGTATTTACGTTACGTGCATATTTTCTTATACCGTAGATACCGGAGGAGGTGACGGAGCTGCGAACTTCACAGAGTTAAACTCCGACTACTCCGAACCAGGCAAGCATGTTTGAACTCTTGATATGATGAGTGGTTGTTGCATGTTTGCATTTTTGTATGGTCATGGTATGTTTATGAACATTTCTTTGAATGTTATATTTCATGCACATAAGTGGAAAGTAAGTTTCGGAAAGCATTATGTTGTTGGATACATATTTGCATGGCCATGTGATGGCATGAGGATGGGTAAGATGGCAGTGTTGTGACATGCCAGTCTTATGCCAGATTATTTGACTTCCGTGACATCGTGAAACAAATCACATTCCCATCCATTTCCTTCATGTACTGCCACATGTTTTCCGAAAGGAATATGGCTTAGTAAGTTGCAAATTGTTTTCCTGGTACACAACAAATAGAGAGGCCGGGATGAAGGTTCCATGGCCCTGGATTAAAGCCCGTCATCCGGTCAGGGGGCATGGGTGTTTCCGGTTGGGACCGAGAGGGGGGCACCCCTTAGAGCGCGCGTATAGAAATTTGATCCCATGCTATTCGAGGTTGTGACCTCCCCGTCTCAAAGTTTTTCTTGGACGTTGTCTAGGGTGATTCCTGGCATCGTGAGGTGAAATGGGTGTGTACTGGTTAAATGAGTTTCTACTGAAATACCGTAAACGGAACTAGTCCTTCGTGAGTACGGAAATCCGTTGGCTGTGGTCAGTTAATACAAACTCTGCAGAGTCACAAATTCTTTAAATCATCTTGTACTTGTCCAAGTACGGTATTCATCTTATCTTGTGAGATATCAGCCTCAGTGACAAATCTCCGGTGGACTACATGTGTGTAATCCGGTTAAAGGTTTATTCTTGTGGATGGACTAACCTGCTATTACTTTTGTTATCAAGCCCTTTCTGTGACGTCGCTCAGACGTCCGACTGTGGTATATTTGTTATTTACTTTTGTTATAAAGCCCTTTCTGTGATGTCGCTCAGACATCCGACTGTGGCATACTTGTTATTTACTTTTGTTATCAAGCCCTGTCTGTGACATCGCTCAGATGTCCGACTGTGGCATTTCTTTTATAAGCCCTGTCTGTGACGTCGCTCAGATGTCCGACTGTGGCATTTCTTTTATAAAGCCCTTTCTGTGATGTCGCTCAGACATCCGACTGTGGCATACTTGTTATTTACTTTTGTTATCAAACCCTGTCTGGGACGTCGCTTAGATGTCCAACTATGGCATTTCTTTTATAAGCCCTGTCTGTGACGTCGCTCAGATGTCCGACTGTGGCATTTCTTTTATAAGCCTTTTTTGTGATGTCGCTCAGACGCTCGACTGCGTCATTTCTTTTAAGCCCTTTATGTGGTGTCTCTTAGACGCCCGACTGCGGCATGAACTTTATTTGTTTACCTTTCGAGGCGTCGCTCCAGACACCCGATCGGTTTTCAGTTATTTTTTATTTATATATCATGTCATGCAATAATATTATTGTTGGGATGAGCATCATTATTTTTATTCATGATGCATTCATGCATTCATTTATTATATCTTTTGTCCAAACTATCTTGCGAGTACTTTCAAAGTACTCACCTGGCTTGTTGATTTGGCCAGATGTTGATGAAGGCGATCTCATGGATGAAGAGTTCGATAGCGAGTCCGACGCCTAGAGGAGTCCCAGTCAGTCCCGTGCGATCCTGTTTTGGTCACTGTATCATATCCGCTTCCGCCACCCCAGAATAAATTCATCGAGCCTCACCTCGACGCTCGATGAGCTGCCAGTTAGGAGTCAAGTTATCCACCACCACTTTTATCTTGAGCTAGTAGCATGCCACCACACCCCTGTGTCGTACCGCCCTTATGTAAGATATTGGCGAGTTTGTAATAATTTGTTGAGCAGCCTCAGCTCAACCTGTAATATATTTAATGCTACTGGTCCTCTGTTTATCAAGTATTTGTCTACCAGTGAGGATGACTTTTTCCTATACTGGGATCTAAAGATCGATTTTCTCAATAATTATCTTATTGAAAAACCGGTCGTGACAGAGAGAGAGAGAGTGTGTGGCCACCGCTGTCGTGTTTAGATCTGGAGAGGCCGAGACAGTGTGAAGAGATCAACACTAGCAAGCAAGCGCGGAGGCTCCTGCCTATATAGTGGAGTAGTACTTAGTTTTCTTTTGTCTACTGGAGCCAGCTTGACCTCGTCAATGACTGTCGAGAAGTCTTCATGCACATGGCCCGGAGGCGCAGTTGTCGTCATTTTGATCTGACGCGCCGGATTATAACATATAACACGAAAAAATGCCACATGATAAGAAATCATAACCTCACTGCCCAAAGGAGATAACATGAATCCCGACGGACAAACTAGACGAGGAACAAAGCTCAAATTAAAGATAAACTCGTAGAAAAGGGGTCCGTCGATAGATGTCCTAATTAACATAGTCGGCTTGACCTAGATGGCAGCTGAGTAGTCACTGTTCGTGCATGTGCCCCCAATGACTAGCCCAACTCAGTTGTCGCTGTTTAACCCTCGCAGTGATCCGAAGCACATGACACATAATTTTGCAAGATGGCAAGAAACCTTTTCTTAGATTTCTCACCACAACTACAGCCATGTACAACACAACCTGCACGATATGTAGACGATAGCCAATCTAGGCGTGTCTGCTGGAGTCTGGTCACATGCATGGACGAACTGATCTTCCGTGTCTTGCAGGGATCGTCCAGGCACCAACGTAGTACAACACTTCTCTAGTACTATTGCTCGTCTCCCTCTTCTATTAAGTCACCCGACTTGCGGGGCCGGGGAGTGCCTATGGTCGGTTCTCAATTGCCGTCCCACATGTGTGTGTGAACGCAATATGACACGCGTTCCATTCGGAGAGCAGCGTGCCAGACCGACCGACCATCTGGGATGCGACGCTAACGCGACGGGCGTGCTGTATACTCCGTACATGTGTACCGCCGTTTTCTAGACGCTTTGCTCCATGGCGCGGGCGCAATCCATGGATACAAAATTAGTATACTGTATACTATTTAAAAGTCGAGGGCGGGTGAGGGAGTCCTGGACTAGGGGGTGTCAGGATAGCCGAACTATCATCATCGGCCGGACTCCAAGACTATGAAGATACAAGATTGAAGACTTCGTCCCATGTCCGGATGGGACTTTCCTTGGCGTGGAAGGCATGCTTGGCAATACGGATATGTAGATCTCCTACCATTGTAACTGACTCTGTGTAACCCTAGCCCTCTCCGGTGTCTATATAAACCGGAGGGTTTTAGTCCGTAGGACACAACAACAATAACAACAATCATACCATAGGCTAGCTTCTAGGGTTTAGCCTCCTTGATCTCGTGGTAGATCCACTCTTGTACTACCCATATCATCAATATCAATCAAGCAGGAATAGGGTTTTACCTCCATTGAGAGGGCCCGAACCTGGGTAAAAACATCGTGTCCCTTGTCTCCTATTACCATCCGCCTAGACGCACAGTTCGGGACCCCCTACCCGAGATCCGCCGGTTTTGACACCGACATTGGTGCTTTCATTGAGAGTTCCTCTGTGTCGTCCCCAAGGCTCGATGGCTCCTTCGATCGTCAACAACGACGCGGTCCAGGGTGAGAGTTTTCTCCCCGGACAGATCTTCGTATTCGGCGCCTTCGCACTGCGGGCCAATTCGCTTGGCCATCTGGAGTAGATCGAAAGCTATGCCCCTGGCCATCAGGTCAGATTTGGAAGTCTAAACTTCACGGCTGACATCCGCGGAGACTTGATCTTCGATGGATTCGAGCCACAGCCAAGCGCGCCGCACTGTCACGATGGGCACGATTTAGCTCTGCTGCCGGACAGTGTCCTGGAGGCCGCACACAAGTCCGCCCCGATCCCTAATTCGGAGCCGACTGCACAGATCGAGGACGGGTGGCTAGACACCGCCTCGGGGGCTGCAACATCTACGACGATGGAGCCGAATACTGACCTTGTCCCTCGGGAAGCTCGTGACTCCGAGGTGCCGG
Source organism: Triticum dicoccoides (assembly GCF_002162155.2). Taxonomy (NCBI): domain Eukaryota; kingdom Viridiplantae; phylum Streptophyta; class Magnoliopsida; order Poales; family Poaceae; genus Triticum; species Triticum dicoccoides. Next base: position 473,021,382 of record NC_041385.1, read on the forward strand.
ACTCCTCGCCGGACTCCGAACCTCCCGCGCCCCCTCCAGTCGAGTCCGATTGGGCGCCGATCATGGAGTTCACCGCTGCGGACATCTTTCAACATTCACCTTTCGGCGACATCCTGAATTCACTGAAATATCTCTCATTATCAGGAGAGACCTGGCCGGACTACGGTCAGGACAGTTGGGATGCGGACGACGAAGAAATTCAAACCCCACCCACCACCCACTTTGTAGCCACTGTCGACGATCTAACCGACATGCTAGACTTCGACTCCGAAGACATCGACGGTATGGACGACGATGCTGGAGACGACCAAGAACCAGCGCCTATGGGGCACTGGAAGACCACCTCGTCATATGACATATACATGGTGGGCATCCCAAAGGATGGGAATGGCGAGGAAGCAGCGGAGGAAGACTCCTCCAAGAAGCAGCCTAAGCGCCGGCGTCAGCGGCGCCGCTCTAAATCCCGCCACAACAAGAATGGAGATTCTGGCACCGGAGACAATAACACCCCAGATAGTGCCGAAGACAACCCCTTCCAGCAAGATTCAGCACAGGAGGATGGAGAAGCCAGCCCTCACGAGAGAGCGGCAAACAAAGAGGTAGAGGACGATAATTATATGCCTCCCTCCGGAGACGAGGCAAGCCTCGACGACGACGAATTCGTCGTGCGTGAAGATCCCGTCGAACAAGAGCGTTTTAAACGCAGGCTTATGGCCACGGCAAATAGCCTCAAGAAAAAGCAGCAACAACTTAGAGCTGATCAAGATCTGCTAGCCGACAGATGGACTGAAGTCCTTGCGGCCGAAGAGCATGAACTCGAAGGCCCCACCAAAAGCTACCCCAAACGCAAGCTACTCCCCCGATTAGAGGAGGAGGCATATAAACCTGCATCACCAGTGCACAACACGGATGACCGACCACCTCGTGGTCGCGACAGAGAGGCCTCTAGGCCCTCCACTAGAACCGTACCCCGGCACCGCTCGAAAAGTACGAAGCCGCGAGGGAATGCACCGGACTTGCGAGACATATTGGAGGATAAGGCAAGACAATCAAGATCGATCTACGGATCGCGTGGGCGCCCCACGATGCGCGACGACTACCGTCGCGCCGGATACAGCAACTCCGGCCGGGCCGAACACAGTAGACAAAGCTCGCTCGAGCTACGTCGTGATATAGCCCAATATAGAGGCGCCACACCCCCACTATGCTTCACAGATGAAGTAATGGATCATCAAATCCCTGAAGGGTTCAAACCCGTAAATATTGAATCCTATGATGGCACAATGGACCCCGCGGTTTGGATCAAGGACTATCTCCTTCACATCCATATGGCCCGCGGCGATGATCTCCACGCCATCAAATACCTCCCACTCAAGCTTAAAGGACCAGCTCGGCATTGGCTTAACAGCTTGCCAGTAGAATCAATTGGGTGTTGGGAGGACCTGGAAGCCGCATTCCTTGGTAACTTCCAGGGCACATATGTGCGACCCCCAGACGCCGATGACCTAAGCCACATAATTCAGCAGCCAGACGAATCGGCCAGACAGTTCTGGACACGGTTCTTGACAAAGAAAAATCAAATCATCGATTGTCCGGATGTAGAGGCCCTCGCAGCCTTCAAACATAACATCCGCGACGAGTGGCTCGCCCGGCACCTAGGACAGGAGAAGCCGAAATCCATGGCAGCCCTCACATCACTCATGACCCGCTTCTGCGCGGGAGAGGACAGCTGGCTAGCTCACAGCAACAACCTCAGCAAAAATTCTGGCAGTCCGGATACCAAGGACCACAATGGCAGGTCGCGTCGCAACAAGAACAAACGCCGCGTTAACAGCGACAATATTGAGGATACGGCAGTCAATGCCAGATTCAGAGGCTCCAAACCCGGTCAGCGGAAAAAGCCATTCAAAAGAACCACTCCGGGTCCGTCCAATTTGGACCGAATACTCGACCGCTCGTGCCAGATACACGGCACCCCCGAAAAGCCAGCTAATCACACCAACATGGATTGTTGGGTATTCAAGCAGGCAGGCAAGTTAATTGCCGAAAATAATGACAAGGGGCTGCATAGCGATGACGAGGAAGAGACCCGGCCGCCGAACAGTAGAGGACAGAAAGGTTCCCCCCCACAGGTGCGGACGGTGAACATGATATACGCAACCCACATACCCAAGAAGGAGCGGAAGCGTGCACTCAGGGACGTATACGCGATGGAGCCAGTCGCCCCAAAGTTCAACCCATGGTCCTCCTGCCCGATCACTTTCGATCGAAGGGACCACCCCACCAGCATCCGCAACGGCGGATTCGCCGCATTGGTTTTAGACCCAATCGTCGATGGATTTCACCTCACCAGAGTCCTGATGGACGGCGGCAGCAGCCTGAACCTGCTTTATGAGGATACGGTGCACAAGATGGGCATAGACCCCTCAAGGATTAAACCTACAAAGACGACCTTCAAAGGCGTCATACCAGGTGTAGAGGCCAATTGTACAGGCTCAGTCACACTTGAAGTGGTCTTCGGATCCCTGGATAACTTCCGAAGCGAGGAGTTAATCTTCAATATAGTTCCGTTCCGCAGCGGCTATCATGCTTTGCTCGGACGGACCGCGTTTGCAAAGTTCAACGCGGTGCCGCACTACACATACCTCAAGCTCAAGATGCCAGGCCCTCGAGGAGTCATCACGGTCAACGGAAACACTGAACGCTCCCTCCGAATGGAGGAACACACAGCGGCTCTCGCGGCAGAAGTACAGAGCAGCCTCTTAAGGCAATTCTCGAGTCCGGTCGTTACGCGACCGGATACGGCTGAACGCGCCCGGAGTAACCTACAACAAGACCACCTGGCACGTTCCGAGCACGCGTAGCAATGCGGCCCCAACCCCAGCCTTTGCAAAATGGCAAGACTGGTCCTTCACGTACATCATTACGCTCTGGAGATACCATGGGCATAGGGGAAGGGGCACGACCACAACAGGCCCAGAGTGCGGCTCAACCACACCAGGGGCTCCCAAGTGTGTCATTCTATTTCCTTTTTCTTTTTTCTTACCCGCAGGACTCCGTTCACCAGAGGCCCTGTCCGGCAGTAGACCTGCTGAACTCACGATGCAACAGCCAGGGAAGGAGAAAGGCTACGACGAGTATCCAGGTGGTCTCCATTACGAGCATTAAATCTGTTTTATACACCATTCCGCAGCCTACCCCTGGAGGGCGACATGTTTAACAGTCCCATCCCTTGCTTACCGCACTATCTGTATCGTTCTGCATTCATGGCAGCATTTTTGAATAAACAATGCATCGCCTTTTGCTTATAATTGCATTTCTTTCTTATACATATGTTTATTTACGACATGTTGCATCCGTACACTTTGGTACGGCTAAATACACCAGGGGCTTAAGTTCCCCACATTATGGTGTGATAAGCCCGAACACTTTCACAAGTGCGGCACCCCAAACTTATAGCATTATATGCATCGGCTCCGAATCATGTCTTGGGTCAATAGTTGGGTTTGCCCGGCTCCCATGTTTTGGTACCTTACGTTTCGTTGTATCGGCTAAGGTAGCACCGGGAGAACCACTGCGATTGCGCCCTAGTTCAGCTGGGTGAGCACCTCAGTGGAGAAAGCTAAAACTGACCGTCATGATGAGGCGAGGGCTGGTCGCTGTTCAAGAGGTCTTTCGAGTCCCTAAAGACTTATGCCGCTTAGAGCGAGGAACCGGCCTTTTGTCCGGCCCAGGCGTGGATAGCGCCCCGAATTCGGTCTTCCGAACACTAGGGGCTTCGCCGAAATTTAAAATTATAGAATTCTATGGCTAAGTGAGAGTGTTCAAGCATTATAAGTCCGGTTGCCTTGTTCGTTGTGTTGAGTGCCTCCCTAGACGGACACAAAAATGGGAACAAGAGCGCTCAAATTTATCCCGAACACCCCAGCACTCGAGGCGTGGGGGCTGAAGCCGATGACTTGCCATCTCTCAGATTTCATAAACGGCCGCACAGAAGGTAATATTTTAAATCAATAAGCATTGCTTCGCGCATATGAACAAAGTTTTCAGCGCACAGGATAACAAAATGCGAGTTTACTCAAATATTACATCTTGGGAGCACTCACCCGCAATCATGCGGGCACCCTTCAGGACACTCTTATAATACATTTTGGGCATACGATACTCCTTGCCCGCCGATGGCGCGTCCGTCACAAGCTTCTCAGCGTCCATCCTGCCCCAGTGCACCTTTGCACGGGCAAGGGCCCGACGGGCACCTTCAATGCAGGCGGAGTGCTTGACGACTTCAACCCAGGGACACGCATCCACCAGCCGCCGCACCAGGCCGAAGTAGCCCCCAGGCATGGCCTCCTTGGGCCACAGCCGAACTATGAGGCCCTTCATGGCCTGTTCGGCCACCTTGTGGAGCTCGACCAGCTGCTTCAGCTGGTCGCTAAGGGGCACCGGATGTCCGGCCTCAGCATACTGAGACCAGAAGACCTTCTCCGTCGAGCTCCCCTCCTCGGCCCGGTAAAATGCGGCAGCATCGGATACGCTGCGGGGCAGATCTGCGAACGTCCCTGGAGAGCTCCGAATCTGGGTAAGTAAAAGGTAATTCACTTTAACATGCTTGCTTTGCATGAAGAATGCCTTACCCGCCGCTATTTTCTTCAAATCCTCGATTTCCTGGAGGGCCTTGTAGGCATCGGCCTTAGCGGCCTTGGCACTCTCAAGAGCCGACGCAAGATCGGACTCTCGAGCCTTCAAGTCACACTCCAAACCCTCGTGCTTTTCCACGAGAGCACGGAGCTCTTTCTGTACCTCTGCCACCCGCACCTCCTGCTTCTCTCGCTCGGCTCACTCTGCGGCCGCATTGCGTTCGGCCGCGGACACTGCCTCCTTCAGGGTCGCCATCTTGTTCGTGGCCCCTGGAGTACCCCCGTTATCCTTGTTATTTCTCTTGCAACAAAATCCTTTGATGTAAGGTACAATTTTCACACGGTGTTACTCACCTTCCCTGTCCTCGAGCTGCTTCTTGGCACGGCCGAGCTTGCTCTCGGACCGCTCGAGGCTTTCCTTCAAAGTATTGACCTCCGCAGTCAATGCGGTAGAGGTCAGCAGCGCAGCCTGCAATCCCGTATTGACACATTTTTTCAGACTCCTGTGTATATCTTTTTAGATCCTCAGTCCGGCTTTTGTTTCCAAACACCGAACTGAGCATCAGGGGCTACTGTCTATGCGGTATTATATTGCATATCTTAAAATTCTTACCTCAAAGCCTATTAGAAGGCTGCTGCAGGCTTCGGTCAGCCTGCTCTTGGCAAGCTGAACCTTTTGAATCACCGCACTCATGACAGTGCGGTGTTCTTCTTTGATGGAAGCGCTGTTGAGCGCCTCCGGCAAGTTATCCGGCGCCTCCGGTTGGACGGAGGCCGCCAGTGTCACAGTCTTGCCCTTCTTATGAAGGGGCCACCCGCCGAACTCCGGAACCACTGCAGGTTCCGGTGCAGAGTCCGGTGCAAAGTCTGGGAGGTTGCCTTGCGGCACCTCCGGAGCCTCCTCCCCCTGGTGGGTCCCCTCCTGGGATCCAACCTCGGCGTCGTTAGCGCCACGGGGAGTGGAGGCGGTCGGAAGGGAATCCATATCCGACGTGCCCAAGGACCCGCTCGACGAAGCGGGAAGATCGTCCTTGGGCGGACTGCAGGGTTGTATGTGGCATTAGAGAGACACTATGTGACAAAAGGAAAAAATATAAATCATCTAGGAGTCTGGATACTTACGATCTCGCCAGGGGCTTGGCCCTTGAAGGCCACTCCTCGTCGCCATCGCCGACGTTGGCGGAACAGTCCGGGGGAAGGGTCCTTCCCTTCTTGGACCCTTCGACCTCCCTCATTGGGGAAGCCTTCCTCTTCTTCTCTCCCCCCGCTGGGGAAGAGTCCTCCTTCTTCTCCTCCTCGTCCTCGGGGGAGGAGTCCGCCTCGGAGTCATCGGACGATGAGTCCGATACCACCTGGCGCCGGGAACTCCTTCGGGTTCCCGTGGCCTTCTTCTTGGCCTTCTTCTCTGGAACCATGTAAAGTGTCGGGACCAGCAGCCTAGTCAAACGGGCATCTGCTGGGTCTTCTGGAAGGGGAGCCGGACAGTTAACCTGTCCGGACGTCGTCTGCCAGGCCTGTCAAAGGTATTGGGAGTTTAGATCCCGCATGAAGTTAAAACATGAAAATCAAGTGTCCCATAAAGGATAACATGGCTTACCTCGTCAGCTGGACGCTGCGAGCTGAATCCGCGATCTTTGGTAGCGGATGCGGGGGCTTCGGCGCCCTTGAACAACACCCTCCAGGCGTCTTTGTATGTAGTATCAAAGAGCCCGCTCAAGGTCTGGTGCTGTGCCGGATTGAACTCCCACAAATTGAAGTCCCATTGCTGGCAGGGGAGAATCCGACGGACGAGCATGACCTGGACCACGTTGACAAGCTTGAGCTTCTTGTTCACCAGGGTCTGGAGACAGGACTGGAGTCCGGTCAGCTCCTCTGAACTACCCCATAGCAAGCTCTTTCCAGGAGGTGAGCTGCATAGGTATGCCAGATCTGAATTCGGGGGCCGCTGCCCATTTGGGGTCACGCGGCTCGGTGATGTAGAACCACCCCGATTGCCACCCTTTGACGGATTCCACGAAGGCGCCCTCAAGCCAAGTAACGTTGGGCATTTTGCCCACCATGGCGCCTCCGCACTCCGCTTGGCTGCCCTTCACAACCTTCGGCTTGACATTGAAGGTCTTTAGCCACAAGCCGAAGTGGGGCTGGATGCAGAGGAAGGCCTTGCACACGACGATAAACACCGAGATATTGAGGATGAAATTCGGGGCCAGATCATGGAAATCCAGGCCGTAGTAGAACATGAGCCCCTGGACAAAAGGATGGAGTGGGAAACCCAGTCTGCTGAGGAAATGGGGAAGGAATACTACCCTCTCATGGGGCTCAGGGGTGGGGATGAGCTGCCCCTCGTCGGGGAGCCGATGCGCGATATCGCTGGACAGATATCCGGCGTCGCGCAACTTCTTGATGTGCCCCTCCGTAACGGAGGAGGCCATCCACTTGCCTCCCGCTTCGGACATGGCTGGATAAGGTCGAGGTGAGATGTGCGAACTTGGGCGCTGGAGCTTGAGTGCGCGGAGATGGATAAGCAAAGGAGGAAGAAGGCGTAGGTAAAAAAGGTGGATCCTTATCCCCTTATATATGGGCGGATGAAACTATGCGTCCCTACTGACCTAATAAAACTCACTTATCTCCCAAGCACCACAATCAATGGCGCGGTTGGGTTACTCACGTCCGTATTGATGGGAATCCCGGAATAAGGGGAACACAATCTCTGCTTCGACAAGACGTGCCAAGGAAACCGCTTCGCTAAATGTGCTGAGGTGGTATAATAAAAACGATTCGTAAAGGCTTGGTTGTGGTGTGACGTCACGCCACGAAATACGTCAGCAGATTGAATTTGTGTAAATATTATTCTCTCTACGATGGCATGTGGAATTTATTTTGCACAGCCAGACACTATCCAGGTGTTCACAATCTTCTACGAATTATTCGGAGGAGGAACACGCCTTGCAATGCCGAAGACAATATGCGCGCCGGACTCGTCGTCATTGAAGCCTGGTTCAGGGGCTACTGAGGGAGTCCTGGACTAGGGGGTGTCCAGATAGCCAAACTATCATCATCGGCCGGACTCCAAGACTATGAAGATACAAGATTGAAGACTTCGTCCCGTGTCCGGATGGGACTTTCCTTAGCGTGGAAGGCAAGCTTGGCAATACGGATATGTAGATCTCCTACCATTGTAACTGACTCTGTGTAACCCTAGACCTCTCCGGTGTCTATATAAACCGGAGGGTTTTAGTCCGTAGGACACAACAACAATAACAACAATCATACCATAGGCTAGCTTCTAGGGTTTAGCCTCCTTGATCTCGTGGTAGATCCACTCTTGTACTACCCATATCATCAATACCAATCAAGCAGGATAGGGTTTTACCTCCGTCGAGAGGGCCCGAACCTGGGTAAAAACATCGTGTCCCTTGTCTCCTGTTACCATCCGCCTAGACGCACAGTTCGGGACCCCCTACCCGAGATCCGCCGGTTTTGACACCGACAGCGGGGCTTTTCCTGCCCGGTAGGCGACGGGACAGTTCCGCCTAGTCGGTTCGACAGAGACACAAGAGACGAGGGAGTAGGCTACTGCAAACGTAGGGCTGTGTGATTTGATAGCGAGTTACTGCTGGACAGGTGGGGCCCCGTGATTTGACTTGCCATTATCATTTTAACTATGGCGATACGACCGGCATGAGTCTCCCGATTCCTGACCACCTCCATACAGGTGCCTCTCCCAATGCTCCACCATGTAGTAGTAGAGGCTTGCTCTTGCATGAGAGCCCACTTCTCCACTTTTTCCTTGCCTCTCTTTCCTTCACATATGCAAAGATGCCATGTAAAGCGCACTATTGTACTTACTTGCTCCTATAGGTGCTGAAGCTTGCCACACAGGCATAAAGTCTGATGTGGCAAGTTATTCAAGAAGAGAGAGACTAGTTTGGTGACCCAAGGAAGAAATGGTGCTAAGCGCGTGTACCTAGGTGAAAAGACAATTTTGAGTCTATAGCTAATTAAATGAAGCAAACTTAGCAACACCATTTCATTGGAAGAGGTCACTCCTTGGCAAATGCAATAAATACTAGTACTCCCTGTGTCCCATTATATAAGAACGTTTTTGACACTACACTAGCTAGTGTCAAAAACGTTCTTATATTATGGGACGGAGGGAGTACGAAGAAAGAGATAGAGAGGAGTAAAAAAATACACTTATAGCCAACCTTATAGCCAACCTTGTTGTAGTATGAATGACTAAGTGATGACTATGTATGACATGCCAACATCAGATAGCCTAACGCACCGTGTTAAATCTCCAAGGGCGCGACCACGCGAGCGACGCGACGGTCGTGGTAGGCGCGACCATGATACGGGCTGCTGGTAGCCCTTGGATCTAAGATCAAATGGTCGCATGCTAAGTTGCTGAAAATTTGCAGAATAACCCTCCAGGATAGGATATTCACCCATAGGTCTGGAATCACGCCATGCAACCGTTCGATCTCAGATCTAAGGGCTCTCGGAAGCCCGTATCATGGGAGAATGGAAAGCCACTATCCAGCCGTTCGCACGCTGGCAGTTCACTCCTACTCGTCCCCGCACGTCCTTTAATACTACGGCGGTTCGCTCCTAGTCGTCCCGTCCATTCACATTATGGCAGTTCCACTAATCCTAACCCTCCTCCCAAATCCATGGTGTCCCAAATCTCCCCGATCGGCGGTGAGTACAAGGTTAGAACCATCACCGACGATGAGTTCGACATCATCTACACCAATACTTCCACGACGATGAAAGGATGCCTTTCTCTCTTCAGACGCATGTTCGAAAACTCACATGATGAGTGGGTCGCTGGGCTAGATGTTGAGTACACCATAGTCGTGGGATGAGAGAAGGATCTAAAGGACGAAGAGAGGAAGAAGCCCGCCGTGATCCAGGTTTGCGTACATAACGTTTGCTTGGTCTACCACATATGCCATGCCGACGTTGAGTGCCAGGATTTTAAGAACTTCCTCGAGGATAAAACAGTCAAATTCGTTACTGTAGACTTTAAGAACGACAAAGAAGTCCTGCGTCGGATAGGCCTCGTTGTAGGCAACCCCTTCGACCTCCAGAAGAATCGGCTGGTGCCCTCTCGTCAGCCCTCAATGCTGACCCTGGCAGGAGCCATGGTTCATCCTTCGTACCGCAAACTGGAGAAACCTCATTACACGTTTCATCGTCATGCATGGTAGCGAAATTTACTAGATATAGACCACATCCACTATGCTGCAATGGATGGCTACCTTTGTTTCAATATCTACAAGGGTTCGATGAAGAGCAACAACCAAGTTGGCGGTTCAAGCAAAGAAGTATCGGCCAAGAGGAAGAGGGACAAGGACGAAGTCGAGGACGTGCACGAGGACTCCGAGTAAGGTGGCAGTATCATTGCTCATGGCGGTTCTAAACTTCTAATGCAGTGTCTACCGGATTAGTTGCATAGTTTAATTTCAGGTGTGCTTAGTTTAATTTGAGGGGTGTGTTGTGCTGAGCCCCCAGCAGAACTATGTTATGTTTCTTCTTGTTACTTTAACTCTTCAGTATGTACATACTAGTACTAGTATTTCTTTAATAGAATTTAGCACCCCAATTAAGCACGTACTAGCTTTTTTAATAGTACTATCTACTATATGCATAATTTGGCGACGAGCGCTCTCTATATGTACCATCTTTTTTTAAAATTTCAATTTTTGCTCCATGGCGCAATCCATCGATAGTGGAGTACTACTGTACAAAAGTATACATTTTTTAAAGGCTAGCGTACTGTTCATCATATATATATATAGCCAGTTAAATTCTCAACCTAGAATGACGTGCATGCCATGTAGTAAACCGATCCGAAGGAAGTATAGTAAAAATGAGGTGATTTTACCGAGCGATCGGCGGGGAAGCATGGCCTGTCATGCGGTCCCACGTGTCATGATGTACCAAGGTGATGCGCGTGTCCCTCTTGAGGCAGAAGCAATACTAGTACGTGGTTTGAGATGATGTCGAACTGAAGTGTGAAATAACGGTTGCTTCGTCCGTCTGGGAAGGTGCGGCATTGTGATTTTACATCTCATTGCTCATTACTAATACTGGGCCGGTACGAATGGGGTGCGTCCCCCCTGCTATTCTGCACTGTTATTTGGTGCTTGACACATCGACCTGGTTGCTATATGTCCCACATGTCGGCGACAGGAAGTACATAATTCATGAAAGGGAGCGTCGATGGAGGAGTATACTACAGAATTCTTGAAAGGGAGCGACTTAGTTTTGGAAAAATCTGTTTTTACGGAGTACCTACCCACTAGGTTTATAGGGCTCATCTAAAAAACATTCATTTTTCCGTTTGATAAGTCCCAATTCTACTATACTAGTAGTAGTACCATTACATGTTGGATTTCGAGGTGCGTTAGATCACCTGACGCAAGCAGTGTCAAGAGGAAACTAACCAATGCATGTACAAGTTCATGGAAATTTAGTGGTCATTCATGCATTCGTTCTAATTAATGCCTCGGTAAACATAAGTTCTTGAGAAAAACGAGCGTACTGGGCAAACTACGAAATTAATTCGACCACTTACCGTCTACCTTGGTTGGAGAGATTTTGAAATTGAGCCATAAACTGGAAAGGCTCGATTACTATTTGTGGCCTTGTATAGATGCAAAATATATTTTTTTATAGTGGCCTTGTATAAGTAAATGGAGGGAGTACTAACCAAAGTATGTACATAGTAGGGACAAGGAGTAAACGGAGCGAGTAGTGAAATTTTCTCCTAAGTGATGACTAACCTTATAGCTAACCTTGTTGTAGTATGAGTGACTAAGTGATGACTATGTATGACATGCCAACATCAGATAGCCTAACACACCATGTTAAATCTCCAAGGGCGCGACCGCGCGTGCGACGCGACGGTCGTGGTAGGTGCGACCATGATACGGGGTGCCGACAGCCCTTGGATATGAGATCAAATGGTCGCATGCTAAGTTGCTGAAAATTTGCAGAATAACCCTCCCGCGGCAACCGACAAATTTCCTCCCGCGGGCCGGAGTAGGTTTCTTGGTTTGCATGCGGGTTTAATGGAGGCGAGGAGGCGTGTTCAGCCGGGCGTGTAGTGGACGGCGCAGTACTATTCGATTTGACAACTACAATTAGTATATTATAAAAAACAAAGAAGAGTAGTAGAGATAGAGATAAGAATAGAGACTAGGGAGGAGCACCGTCTACTGCTTTGTGGGCTACTCCTGCGCTCCATTTGGCGGCCGCAATGTCCCCTACAGCCACTCCCTCCTGAGCTCCATTCGGCGGGCGTTGTTGACATTTGGGGAGCGCACTCTCGCGACTGCTAGCAGCCACAACTTCACCGACAACGACTTCTTCCCCGACCTCGGTAACCTCTTCCTCAACGACATGGGCGACAACCTCAACGCCAATGGTGCTACTCCCGTTGCACCGTATGTGTTTCTGTCCTTCCTGTTCGAAATCGTGGTAGAATTCATGTTTCTAGTGTTGGGGAACGTAGTAATTTCAAAATTTTCCTACGCACACGCAAGATCATGGTGATGGCATAGCAACGAGAGAGGAGAGTATTGTCCACGTACCCTCGTAGACCGTAAGCGGAAGCGTTATGACAACGCGGTTGATGTAGTCGTACGTCTTCACGATCCGACCGATCCAAGCACCGAACGTACGGCACCTCCGAGTTCAGCACACGTTCAGCTCGATGACGATCCCCAGGCTCCGATCCAGCAAAGCGTCGGGGATGAGTTCCGTCAGCACGACGGCGTGGTGACGATGATGATGCTCTACCGGCGCAGGGCTTCGCCTAAACTCCGCGACGATATGACCGAGGTGGAATATGGTGGAGGGGGGCACCGCACACGGCTAAGGAACGATCCGTAGATCAACTTGTGTGTTATGGGGTGCCCCCTGCCCCCGTATATAAAGGAGCAAGGGGGAGGGGGCCGGCCAAGGGGAGGAGGCGCGCCCAAGGGGGAGAATCCTACTCCAAGTAGGATTCCCCCTTCTTTCCTAGTCCAAGTAGGAGAGGGGAAGGAAGGGAAGGAGAAGGAGAAGGAAGGAGAGGGAGGAAAAGGAGGAAAGGGGGGCCGGCCCCCTAGTCCAATTCGGTTTGGGCTAGGGGGGCCGCGCGCCCTGCCTCCTCTCTTCCACCACTTGGCCCATAAGGCCCATTGCTTCTTCCTCGTATTCCCGTAACTCCCTAGTACCCCCGAAAATACCCGAATCACTCGGAACCTTTCTGAACTCCGAATATAGTCGTCCTATATATCGATCTTTACGTCTCGACCATTTCGAGACTCCTCGTCATGTCCCTGGTCTCATCCGGGACTCCGAACTCCTTCGGTACATCAAAACTCATAAACTCATAATATAACTGTCATCGAAACCTTAAGCGTGCGGACCCTACGGGTTCGAGAACTATGTAGACATGACCTAGAACTATTCTCGGTCAATAACCAATAGCGGGACCTGGATGCCCATATTGGCTCCCACATATTCTACGAAGATCTTTATCGGTCAAACCGCATAACAACATACGTTGTTCCCTTTGTCATCGGTATGTTACTTGCCCGAGATTCGATCGTCGGTATCTCAATACCTAGTTCAATCTCGTTACCGGAAAGTCTCTTTACTCGTTCCGTAATGCATCATCCCGTAACCAACTCATTGGCCACATTGCTTGCAAGGCTTATAGTGATGTGCATTACCGAGAGGGCCCAGAGATACCTCTCCGACAATCGGAGTGACAAAACCTAATCTCGAAATACGCCAACCCAACATGTACCTTTGGAGACACCTATAGTACTCCTTTATAATCACCCAGTTATGTTGTGACGTTTGGTAGCATCCAAAGTGTTCCTCCGGTAAACAGGAGTTGCATAATCTCATAGTTACAGGAACATGTATAAGTCATGAAGAAAGCAATAACAACATACTAAACGATCAAGTGCTAGGCTAACGGAATGGGTCATGTCAATCACATCATTCTCCTAATGATGTGATCCCATTAATCAAATGACAACTCTTTTGTCCATGGCTAGGAAACATAACCATCTTTGATAAACGAGCTAGTCAAGTAGAGGCATACTAGCGACACTATGTTTGTCTATGTATTCACACATGTATTATGTTTCCGGTTAATACAATTCTAGCATGAATAATAAAAATTTATCATGATATAAGGAAATAAATAATAACTTTATTATTGCCTCTAGGGCATATTTCCTTCATCTAGTCTGTGTCCTAGACTCGATCTGTTCATCTACTATGCTAGTTCGTATGATTAGTTTAATCTCTATTATAGCCGTCATGATTTATTTTGTAGTAAATCTCATAGTAACTTGCTCATATATTCAACTCGCGGAACGTCCCGTACAGCCACTCCCGTTTCATGGACGGCCTGGTCGACGCCTCCAAGGAGCCCTTCGTCTACTGCTATGAGTGCCCGGTGCCGTTTTGGGGCTCGCCGGCGGACATCGTGCATCACCTAATGCAGGCGTGCGGTTATCACTACTGGACCTTGGCGAAGAACATCAAGTACGAGACGTGCTACCCGTTCACCATGTCGGAGTCGCTGGAGGATCAGTGCCGCCTGCTAGTCTCGGAGGAGGACGACAGCGTCTTCCTCTTGATCGTGGCCACCGGCGAGGCCCGCGCAGGCCGCCGCCACATATCTGTAGTGTGCGTCAGGGGCGACGCCGCTAACACTGACACTGACCCGAGGCCTATGTACGGGTGCGTGCTCACTATTACTACCCCTCGGAGGTCCGTGGGCGACGACATTGGCTACGTCAAGCTGACTTGGACTCTGCCGAGCTAGGACCTTCCCGCCGATGTGGACATGGAAGACACATGGTATTATTTGACCCCCAACAATGTGCATGGGGACTCCAAGGAGGTTCACCTGGACATATGCATTACTAAGTTAAATGTTGATCATTAGTCTTTGCTCAATGTAATCCGCTGTCTAAGCATGTGGAGACTTCCACGCATGATCTTGCTCTATTGGAGTATCGCGCATGAATTAAAGTGTATCCATTTATGGTTTAGTCTAGAATCTTCCATGTTTGAATTTTTACTATAGTACCGGTGAAAGACTTATGATGAACCATTTTCTGCAAAGCACAATAAGAGTTATTTCTTCACAAGTTTTGGATGCAGGTTGAACAGTTGAACGCTTTTGTTTGCAAAAGATACTTTTTTATCTATTTCACCCGGATGTTTCTGAGCTCTAGAGATGAAATAATATCCGAAGAAACCTATTGATACCTGTTACACATGAGATGACCCCCACATCCTTTGTCAAAATAAACAACACCCCGATCAATGCATTTCACTCTTCCGTGCAACGGACGGGCACCTTACTTGCTCCTACAGGTGCTTAAGCTTTCCACATAGGCATAAAGTCTGATGTTGCAAGTTAATCAAGAAGAGAGAGACTAGTTTGGTGACCCAAGGAAGAAATGGTGCTAAGCGCATGTACCTACGTGAAAAGACAATTTTGAGTCTATAGCTAATTAAATGAAGCAAACTTAGCAACACCATTTCATTGGAAGTGGTCACTCCTTGGCAGATGCAATAAATACTAGTACTCCCTGTGTCCCATAATATAAGAATGTTTTTGGCACTACACTAGTGTCAAAAACGTTCTTATATTATGGGACGGAGGGAGTACGAAGAAAGAGATAGAGAGGAGTAAAAAAATACACTTATAGCCAACCTTATAGCCAACCTTGTTGTAGTATGAGTGACTAAGTGATGACTATGTATGACATGCCAACATCAGATAGCCTAACGCACCGTGTTAAATCTCCAAGGGCGCGACCGCGCGAGCGACGCGACGGTCGTGGTAGGCGCGACCATGATACGGGCTGCTGTCAGCCCTTGGATCTGAGATCAAACGGTCGCATGCTAAGTTGCTGAAAATTTGCAGAATAACCCTCCAGGATAGGATATTCACCCATAGGTCTAGAATCACGCCATGCAACCGTTTGATCTCCGATCCAAGGGCTCTCGGAAGCCCGTATCATGGGAGAATGGAAAGCCAGTACCCTGCCGTTCGCACACTGGCAGTTCGCTCCTACTCGTCCCCGCACGTCCTTTAATATTACGGCGGTTCGCTCCTAGTCGTCTCGTCCATTCACATTACGGCAGTTCCACTAATCCTAACCCTCCTCCCAAATCCATGGCGTCCCAAATCTCCCCGATCGGTGGTGAGTACAAGGTTAGAACCATCACCGGCGATGAGTTCAACGTCATCTACACCCGTTCTTCCGCGATGGTGAAAGGATGCCTTTCTCGCTTCAAACACATGTTCGAAGACTTAGATGATGAGTGGGTCGCCGGGCTAGATGTTGAGTACACCACAGTCGTGGGACGAGAGAAGGATCTAAAGGACGAAGAGTGGAAGAAGCCCGCTGTGATCCAGGTTTGCGTGCATGAATTTTTCTTGGTCTACCACATATGCCATGCCGACATTGAGTGCCAGGATTTTAAGGACTTCCTCGAGAGCAACCTAGTCAAATTCGTTACTGTAGACTTTGGTAACGACAAAGAAGTCCTGCGTCGGATAGGCCTCGCTGTAGGCAACACCTTTGACCTCCAAAAGAATCGACTGGTGTCCTCTCGTCAGCCTTCAATGCTGACCCTGGCAGGAGCCATGGTTCATCCTTCGTACGGTAAACTGGAGAAACCTCCATACACGTTTCATCGTCATGCATGGCAGCGGAATGTACTAGATATAGACCACATCCAGTACGCTGCAATGGATGGCTACCTTTGTTTCAATATCTACAAGGGTTGGATGAAGAGCAACAGCCAAGTTGGCGGTTCAAGCAAAGAAGTATCGACCAAGAGGAAGAGGGACAAGGACGAAGTCGAGGAGGTGGACTAGGACTCCGAGTAAGGTGGTAGTGTCATTGCTCATGGTGGTTCTAATGCAGTCTTTACCGGAATAGTTGCAAAGTTTAATTTCAGGTGTGCTTAATTTAATTTGAGGGGTGTGTTGTGCTGAGCCCCCAGCAGAACTATGTTATGTTTCTTCGTGTTACTTTAACTCTTTAGTAAGTACATACTAGTATTTCTTATTTTTCATCTTTTAGTTGGTATAGTACTACCACTCATTTTTTCACATTATATACGTACAATATATATGGCCAACATCATATAGCCAGCAGTTTAGTCGTCAAAGAATTTCAGGGTGCTTAGTTTTGTCAAAGAATTCCTGGGTGCTTAGTTTTATTTGAGGGGTGGGTTGTGCTGGACACCATTATTATGACTAGCCTTTTTCATAGTACTATATGCATAATTTGGCGACGAGCGCTCTCTATATGTACCACCTTTTTTTTAATTTCAAGTTTTGCTCCATGGCGCAATCCATTGATACTACTGCTGTACAAAAGTATACATTTTTTAAAAGGCTAGAGGGCGGGGCAGTCTAGCTTGGTCGGTTTCACGAGAGGCGAGGGCCTTTGTGATTTGACGGCTCATTACTGCTGGAAGGCAGGGCCTTGTGATTTGACTGCTCGTATAAATGCGCCGATGACCTGATCGAGGAGGAGCAAAGAACCGTGCGGTATACTCAAGTTTTCCACTGGAGTAGTACTACAACGGAGGAGCACGAAACACGGCAGCCCAGTGCCATATGGCGATAAAAGATGATCTAATTTGCTAGTCATCTCATTGTTAGCATTGTTCTATTCATTCCCTCAAAAAACAAAAACCATTGTTCTATTCATGCCTCGCAGAGAACATGACACGTGTGGCGAAACACCCGAAGCAAAAGATGAAACATAGCAGCAAAAGAAGAAGGAAGATTATCACCCCAAATGATCTAATTCGCCGCGGAGTCGTAACTGCTTCTTCATCGCCTCCACGACCTCCATCTCCTTGCGCGTCTCCTCCGCCATCTTCTTCATTCTGTCCATGACACGGGATTTCTCGACGCGAGCCATCATCATCTGTTCCACGGCCGCATTACGTACCTTGACAGCAGCCGGGTGCTCAATGCGGAGCTTCGCCAACTCCTCCTCCTGTTCCATGACGAGGGCCTGCAGCATCTTCATCGAGGAACTACTATTCTCATGTAGCTTCTTCCAGTTGGCGTTCTTCTCCTTCAATAGGTCGATCTCGTGGCAGAGCTTCGCCTTGTCCTCTTGAAGTCGTAGGATTTCGCCGGTCGCCTTCTTCTCCGAGGCAATGCTCTTCTTCAGTAGCATCACCAAGCCGACGGTCAACTCCCCCTGCTGATTGAGCTAAGCGGGCATGTCGTCGAGGCTCTCCTTTAGCAACTCCGTCAAGCCTTGGATGAACTCCTTCTGCTTATTGAGGTGCTTATTGAGCTGATCGGGCATGCCGTCGAGGGATAACGCCTCCAGCTCCGCCGGCTCGGCATGTTCGCCTCCGCGGCTAGGGCGCTCCTGGGAGCCATCGCTTGTGCGTGAGAGATCTTTCGAGGTCTCTGCGTGGCGGCGAGCCCTCTCTCTTTTTTTCCGCAGCCTTGGTTGCCGCTCCCTTGTTACGAGTAGTTCTCGACCTAGAGCTCCGCTCACCGGCCATGGCAATGACAGACGAAGAAGAAGAACTTATGAGGAGGAAAGGTAGAGTAATTTTTGGTTAAGTAGTTCCCCTTTTTATAACCTAAGTACTAGCACTAGTAGTACTAATACCTGCATAGTGGGAACACGTTCAGGTTTGGTACGTACTAGTAGGTGTGAGCAGGCTTTCGAATGTGATGGGAACAAGGTAAAGGTTAATTGATGGTTTTGGTTTCGAGGCCTGAAACGGCTCCCGATGAGTTTAGCGGAACATAAATTTCAAGTACTACACTGCTCAAATGCGTAAATATTATGTTACTGTCAAAATTTGGCACAAAATACGAAGGAGACCAATGGAGGTACTACTAGCAACCCACGATTTAACTACTCGCATGCGCGATATGGAGTAATAATGTCTTTCTTCCGCCCTCACGTCCACTCAATTTGCATGCGCTGTATTAATTGACCATCAATGAAGTGAACGACTTTACACACGTCAAATTATCACATGGGGTGGATCTTGGTACAAAATTGCGTCCGCCCGTGTACCCGCGTGTGCGTGCGAGGGAATGAGTGCGTGCGTGGCGTGCGTGCACATCTTTGCTTCGTGCATGTACCGCCAGTATGGCTCAGGGAGGACGAGTACATTCTTCTGGAACTAGCAACACGTCACTGTGATCAATCCACACAAGGAGGTCGTGACAACGCCTCCACATGTGCCACGTGGCTTCATGAACTGTAAGAGAGACACTGTGTAGCGTGCCATTGGTATTCTAATTTACGTGTTTTGCACATACTCGAAGTACTAGTAATGTACACGTGCATTGCACGCATCAGATTTTGCAACCAAATTATGAATAAATACTACACTATAGCATGTAAGCTTTGAGTCATATATGCGTGATGTAGCCCTTCGTTTAATTCTTATAGTTCATCTCATTGAAAATCAAATTATTTTTTATAAAAAAGCTAAGAACGCGTGAATAGGAAAACATGGGATTATAGTGGAATGTCGTCTTGAATCCTACATGATTGTACGAGTGTTTGATTGTGCATAGAAAAAACGCAGAATTCTTTCAAAGAGGTTTGAGTGGATGGGATGTTTCCTATGAAATCTAGTGCAAATGAATCATATGGAAAAATTCCTATGGTTTACAATCCTACGAATCAAACAACCAAGGTAGGAAAAATTCCTAATGATTAGAATCCTCCAAAATTCCTTTGAGAATCCTTTGAATCAAAGAAACCCTTAATCTATTTTATGATTCATGGAATTGTGCATTGTAAACCATAAAGTAAAAACAAATAATGGCAATTCAACTAGAAAAAAAAGTTTAGGCAGTTATGATACGGAAGATTCTAGAACAAAAGAGAACCACTGTTGTTTTGAGGTTTGTGCATTATGCTTAAGTTCAACCATGGAGTCTGCTAGATTGTACATGTGGCAAAATCCGGTGGGGGGCTAGAAGATAGTGCGAGGGGCCGAGTGGAGGGAGACTATGAAGGAATGCACAAGTGCGAGATCGATATTTAGAGAGAGGGGACGAACACGTGCGCTGTTGCACGCAGTGGCGGAGCCATGAAAAATAAATGAGCTAGGGGGCCAAGCATTGCTAATCCTTTACGAGGAGGGTCAATTCATGAAATTAAACCTTTTTTAGCAGCAATTGTCTAATGATCACATTCATATTAGCCTTGATATATAGTGATGTTAGGGGGGGGGGGCAGGGCCCTTACTGCCCTCTGTCTTTGCCATTATGCACGCATCTGAGAGATGAAGCGGAAGTCATGGATGATGAGAGGGGGACGTTGGATATATATATTTAATGTGGGTGTATTAGCTATTTATGTTAATCCTATATAGAGAGGTATAGATTGATCGATGTGGACGTGGTAAAGAGGGTGAGACCTCACTGGATATATCGATTGATCGATTTGTGTGGAAAACTATGAAAGACCTAGCTATATACACACATACATAGAGGAACATCGATCGTTGCACATGCACGCGTGAGAGATAAAGAATGCCCGGTATGATGGAGAGGGGGATGTGTGTGGGTGTGTGCCTTCATGGGAGACCGACCTGAAGAAAAATATTGCATGCGTGCGATAGATAATGCCGACTGGTAGTGTGTGTGCATGCATGCACGAGAGAAAGTTAGTGGTACAATTATAAAGAGAAGACTACTGTGTGGGTGTAAAAGAATAGGTGAGGTCATAATCAATGTAAAGTTGAATTCAAATATTTGAATAAGAGATCCTGATGTTTGAAACCCATGCATGCATGAATATAACGGAGATCTGCGCGGTGTGGTTTGGAAACGAGCATGTTGTAATGTATACACATTGAACAAGGTTAGACTGATTTGAATTTGAGATACCGATGGCAGACATCATTTGCCCACGTCGCATCCGTGCATGGACACACTATTCTAATTGGAGATGATGGGCGGCTTTCGCATCACATATCTATATCTATACCCCTATATATATTATATATTTTTATATTGTGTGCGGGTAACTTTAACTTTGAAAGATGGTCGTTGGATGAGGTGAATCCGATGGTCCAAAGATGGCAAATTTGAGCACTATTGGCCGTTGGATATCATCTAGATTCCATGAGATTTCGCCACATGTATAATCCAGAAGACTCCATGGTTGAACTTAAGCATAATGCACAAACATTAAAACACAAGCACTTATTATTTGTTCTAGAATCTTCCGTATCAGAATTGCCCAAATGTTTTTCTACATGATTTGCCATTATTTGTTTTTACTTTATGTCTTACAACGCACAATTCCATGAATCTTTAAATAGATTAGCTTTCTTATAAGAACTAGATGATTTTGAATGAAATGAACTATAAGAATTAAACGAACATCCACATCATGCATATATGACTCAAAGCTTGCATGCTATAATGTGGTGTTTTTTCATAATTTGGTTGCCAAATCTCATGCGTGCAATGCACGTGTACCTTACTCTAGTCTAAATGGTGTTTATGTGTGTGTTGAGGTGCAAATTGTCTTTTTTGGGTACACGTTGAGCTTGTTCTTCCGAAATTTCAAGCCGCGCCTTGTTATGCTGAAAATTGAAGCTAGCATCTCTGTCTATCGTGCTGCGAAACTCCCGCCTCTTCAACCTGCACCTTGTTAGCCTGAAATATTTAAGATATATCTTTGTCTTGTTGTGCTCCGACAACTCCCTCCATCTCAACCCGCGCCTTGCTATTCCGAAATTACAACACGCGCGAGAACTCCCACCTCCTGTGAAATCCCGACACGCGAAATGCCCGTGGTACCCCTGAACCGAAAGAACCGCCTCAAATCGGTGGGGGGTACTTTCGTAACTTACCCCACATTTCAGACAAGCGCGTCTCTAAGCCATGGTTCCCCACTGCCATCCCATCCGCCCACCCATTCGTACACCAAGGCCGCGAAAACCCGCGATGAAACCCCACAACCTGCTCCGTCTGCCACCCAGCCGGAGCCTCTTCCCCGACGATGTCGTCCACAACAACACCTCGACGTCCCTCATCCACCGTACCGGATGAGGATCCGTCGTCGATCTCATCGTCCCGCCGGTTCAACCACCCCGTCCTCCACCTCTAAGGAGCTGCCCCGACATTCCCCTCGTCTTTCGCGCCACCTCCATTCCCACACCGCCGTCTTCACCTGCACCACCGGAAGAGCATCATCATCACCGTTTCCTCGAATGAAGCTGCGGCCTAATCGGTGCCACCAAAGAGGTTGTACACTAATCGCCGCATTTTCTTCTTGATTCGATCTCACGGTGATGCCGGCGCTCGGTCCCGAGCCGACACGGCGCGGCTCCATCCACGGCGGCATCGCTGGCCACTTCCTCCACGGTGTCGCTCCCTCAGCGGCGACGTCCACATCAGTAGGAGCTACTGCTGCTTTAGCTCTCGCTCGCGCTGCTGCTCTGCTCTTGCTCTCGGTCCCCTGCCTGGTCTGCTCTTGATATTGCTCTTGCTCGCGCTGCTGCTCTCGCTCTTGCTCTTGCTTGCGATGCTGCTCCGATTTGGCTACACTTTAGTTGACCGAATCGACTTTTGGGTCAGTCGATTTTCAAGGGGTGGGCTCGCCGGGGTGAAGGAAGAACCAGCTGCAGCGGGGAGGGGGGCTCGCCGGAGAGGTACCCCACTAGCTATCTTAGGGTTTAGGATGGGGGCGGTGGTCGCCGGCGGTGGCGGGGCATTGGCGGGGTGGTGG
>NC_041385.1:473044280-473079351 GCF_002162155.2 Triticum dicoccoides
GTCGGTGGGGAGTGTTTTCGGGGCGGGCGGGGCGGCGCACCGCCGACCGCGGGCGGCGGGGGACTGCTGTTTGGCTGGTAGTGTCTGGCGGCTCAGGGGGGTGGTGGAGGTTGAATATGAACTGCAGGCCTTGATTTCGTATCCAACGACTGCAAAATTGACTGACCAGAGATGAAAAAGTCAGTCGACCGACGTGTAGCCTCACCTTGCTAGTGCGTTCAGTTTCGACAGCAAAATTCAGTTTCGACAGTTAGGTTCAATTTCGACAGTTAAGTTCAGTTTTGACAGTTAAGTTCAGTTTCGACAGTTAAGTTCAGAGATGAGCAGCTGATGTATTTTACATCTAGCACTTTGTAGTAATGTATTTTACGTCATGTATTGGAGATGCTATTAGAATTCCACTCAGGTTAACGTTGTTCGTTGTCTCTCTTGTCCCGCTTCAGCCTCGGCGTCGTACAACTCACCGGAGCTTCTCCAACGACGAAACCCTCCATCACAGCGGAGCAGTACCTCGGGCTCCATCTCCAGACGCCTAGGTCTTCTTCCCCTCCTCCGACAGCAAAGTCAGCCGGAGCATCCTCACCGGCCAACCCAATCACGCTGAGATCGACATGGCTTCGCCAAAGAGGTTGTACACTTGTTGCATCTCTTTTTTACTCTACATGTTATATATATTGTCCACTGAGCACTCGTAGTAATGGGAAATACGATTATTTTATCCTACTATATGACAAGCAGTGAGGTACCAGGCAACTTAGCTATCCGTGATGGACTCTCTTGAACGCCATCATTATTTATCTCTGCGCGTTTGAGCTGTGCATTTGTCGATGGGCCCGGGAGTTGAGCTAGTATGGTAGTGGCCTCGGTCCAAAGTAATAGAAGTAGCACAAAAACATTTTTTTAGTGTAGGATTTTTCTTGCTCAAGCCTGCCTACTAGAATCGCCAGTGCTTGAAAGGAAAAGTGAATGAAAAACATAGGAATTGGAAAGTTTCCTATGGTACTACTTTTCATGAATTTGGTGTAAAGGAATGGAGCAAAGGAAAACTGTAGGATTTGTTCCTTTAGTGTCTCCTTGAAAGAAAAACCATAGGAATTCTAATTTCCACTTCTCCTCCTTTTCATATTCCTATTCATCAAGCACAAGACTAAGAGATAGTAGCATAATAGCATTATAACCGTACATTTTCTTGTGGTTTGACTTAATCTCACCATGCTTTTTTACATCATGTGATCTTCCAATTGTTGTGAATCAAACACCTAGATTGGCAGAAATCCTGTGTTTTTAAATTCTCTGTTTTGCACGTGCATTCCTATCCTATTCCTGTCTATTTCCTATCCCTGCATTGTTAGAATCCTCAAATTCAAACAAGCCCTTACTCAATTACTTCTGTTACAAATATGTGTCAAAGAGAACCTTGTGTGATTTGTCCTTCTCCCGCGGCGCTGTGTTCCACCCCAGCTCAACTGCTCCAACGATGGAAGGGTTCACCACAGCAGGGATCCGCTCTCCACACTGTCTTTCGCCGCCTCAGATCTTCTTCCCCGCCGCCGGCAGCCACAACAACTGCATTACCATCATCAACTGAGCAGATGACCTTGAGGACTACACGGGTCCGCAAGAGAGGTCGCACTCTTCCGTGTCTGCTTATGTTATGTGTCGCTTAATATGATGACATCCTACATTATCGTCGTGTTCACCTATTAGACTCTGAGTCAGGTCCAAACTAATGCTGAAACTTGAGTTTTTAAATGGTTGTGGGGTACATATTGGGGCAGCAATCAGTACTATCTGTCTACTATCTGGTTAATCTCCGGTGTCTACTATGAGTTTCATGTTGGGTGCAAACAAACATTAAAGGAGCCATTATCTGTATTTTTTAACTAAAGCTATTATCTGCATGCTATCATTGGTTTTGGGTCTATCCACAGTTTGCTACCATCACTCTGGATTTGTGCATGCACTCCTTACATAATCTCACTATGTTTTATTCCTATGCATGCCAGTTATTGTACACAATGGAACTGATCATGTAGAGCAAAATAGACGAGCCTTGCATGGCAATAAAATTTCATGCAGACGTCGTTCCATGGTGGGCACAAAGGCAGCCCCCCTCCACCCATTTCGGATCGTAATCAAGAGGAAGATAACTGTTTCGAGGGGGATTCAGAAGGAGAAGACCACTCCTATTTACCCCATGAGGTCTTCGCTCTAACTTGGCATGCTGATGTTGGTAATATCATGCATATGGTGCCTTGCATTGCTTACTGTATACATTAAAGATGTCATCTGCTTAGTTTAGACATGCTTTGTGTCAATCCCATCTGTTTAGTTTCTTTATCGTATATGTGAATCATGCAATGCCATCTTGTCTAGCCAGGCATCATATATGTGAATTTTGCAATGCCACCCTGGCTAGCCAGTCATCTTATATGTGAATTATATCATGCCATCATTTTTTTATTATGTGTTAAATTTGTCAACAGTTTTAGTACATTCAATTACTCTTCCTGTGCATCAGCCATTCGGCATGGTCATGGAAAAATCTGGAGTGGAAACAAGGTCTTCAGAGCAGACAATGCTATCTGATGAAGCGCATGTCTTGCTGGTTACCAATAGCTCCTCAGAGGAGGATTCAGAGACAGATGACCAGTCATATTTCCCCCCTGAGGTGCATGCCCTAACTTGGCAGGGTTATGCTACTCATATCGTGCGTATGGTATCTTGCATTGCTATGTCATTTGCTTAGTTTAGACATGCTTTGTGTGAATGCCACCTGTTTAGTGTCTAATTACCATATATGTGAATTATGCAATGCCATCTTGTTGCAAGACATTATATATGTGAATTATGCAATGTTATCTTGTTGCAAGGCATTATGTATGTGAATTATGCAATACCATGTTGTTTAGGCAAGCGTCATATATGTGAATTATATCATGCCGTCCTTTTTTTGTATTTCTCATTGCTTTTGTCGACAATGTTTGTATATTCAATTGCTCTTCCTGTGCATCAGCCATTTGAATTGGTGATGGAGAAATCTGTAGTGAAAACAAGGTCTTCAGAGCAGACAATGCTACCTGCTGAAGCAGATATCTTGCTGGTTACAGATAGCTCTTCAGAGGAGGATTCAGAGGCAGATGACCAGTCCTATTATCCCCCTGAGGTGTATGCTCAAACTTGGCAGGGTTATATTACTCATATAATGCATATGTTGTATTGCAATGCTTAGTTTTTACATCATATACACAATATTGAAGGCCATCTCCTTAGTTGAAACATCATATATGCAATTGCCCTCTGCTCACTTCCTTAGTATATAAATCATATATTTGAATTATGTCATGCCATGATGTTTACATAGACAGCATGTATCTGAATTATGGCATGCCAACCCATTTTCTAAAGACATAATATAGTTATATCATCTCATCCTATTTACATAGTCATCATATTTTAAATTATGTCATTCTATCCATGAATTATATCATGCCATCATGTTTCCATCGACGGCATGTTTGTGATTTATGGCATGCCAACCACTTTAATAGACACATCGTATAGTTATATCATGTGATCCTGTTTACATAGTCATCATATTTTGAAGTATGTCATTCTATCCTGTTTAGTTAGCCATCATACATGTGAAATTGTGTCATGCTATCCTGTTTAATTAGCCATCATATATGTGAAATTATGTCCTGCTATTCCGTTGACAACATAAATGTGAATTATTTCATGCCCTGTTTTCTTCCCTACTATCCATTGCACCTGTCTATCTTACAATGTCTGTACATTCAATTACTTTTCTTGTTTATCAGCCATTTCAATTGGAGGGAGTGATGGCAGTATTTGTGGGAGTAAAAACACGGTCTTCAGAAAAGATCATGCTACCTGTCGATGCAGATAGAACCACGGTTGTACTTGCCCAAGAATCAACCCCACTACACATAACCCACACTCATGCAGATTGTACCCTACCTAGTTGGACAGAGAACTAGCTACACCCCTTCTAACCCCAACCCCAGCAGATAGACACCCAGTTCCCGTTGACACAACACTGTCTCCACCACAGAGCACCCAAACACGAGCAGTTAGTAAGGCAACTGCAGTTCCCAAATCACGAGGACCACCACTCCGAACCCAAAGCCAACGCTTAAAGCAGAAGAAGAATTGTTCTCAGGTCAGGTTCCGTAGCTATGGTTCATACTTCTTTTCTCTTGCATCACTGTATTTACTGATACCAACCAATTTCAAATTTGAAGGATGCAATTGAAACTCCAATGGCGCAACAGGTATGTTTTAAACCTGTTTCTTCAACGTGTTTGGCTGTTTGCTGTTGTAACTTGCTCTATGTTGATTTCAGTTTCAATTGAATAAATAGTTATGTTCTCATGCCATGCACATTACAAGTGTTGTTATTACTGTGTAGTTTTCCACACTTATATTCTATCTATGCTGCTTTGTCTTAAATAGATATGATTCGAACTGTATCTATCTTGATTTGGCAACATAAACTAGAATGATATTGACCATACAATGACCATACTACATAGATATATGTTTGTTTCATGCTGTTATCCTGTCCACCTTACTACTGAAGTGGTTTACCAAAATGAGTTTCATATACTACATTGTAAACCCGAGATGTGTTTGTTTGTTTCTCTTTTAGAACGCGGATAAAATATTGGAGAAGAGTACCCTGTTATGCAATGGTAAATGAAGTAATGCAGGTAAGGTTCAAGATAGTGAGACATCCCTGTTGGTCTCCAAGAAAGCTGATAAAAACTATATTGAGGACACTAAGACAACCCCAAAGTCCTGTCTTGATGTAGTGTTCGTTGCCTGAATCAGTTCGGCTTCTTGAGTCTCAACTTCAAGTTGAAAGACATCGATCAGATGTTATGCGACAGGAAGCCGAAGGACTGAGGAAGTCCCTGCAGAATTCAGATGCATACTTTCTGGTGCAACAACAAGCGCTGGAGGACTTAAGCGCCAAACAAGAGAAAGTTAATAAGCTTGCTAAGTATCTTGCCAGCATTATGGGTACCCAGGATATTGTTTCTTGAGCTCTTCTGAAGTGGTTTCAGTTCTGGACTTGTTTTGCTGTGGCGTTTATATGCTGCTGTGTTCCCTATATTTGCACTGGTGGCGAACTTTGATGCCCAGTGGATGTAATATGTGTAATAGCCGTGATAGCCTAGTGTAAGTTGATTGCTTATTTATTTCCTTGTTGTCTTGTTTATTTGTTTGCTTGTAGTCAGTGCAGTTCTTTTTCTGCGGTTTGCTAGTGGCTGCAATAACCTATTTTTTAAAACTAGGCCACAATAACCATGGGCTAATATTTACTGTAGTGACACTGGACCTACAGGCCATAGAAACAGCGGGCCTTCTACGGGCCGTATAAACAGTGGGCCTTCTACGGGCCGTAGAAACAATGGGCCTTCTATGGGCCGCAGAAACAATGGGCCTTCTATGGACCGTATCATCAATGGGCCTTATATGGGCAGTATGATTGATTGGCCAAACATGGGCCAATAACAGGCCGCATTATGGCCGTAAACGGGCTAGAGTTGGAATCATCCATTCATGGGTCGACCATAACGGACCATCGTTAATAGGCCGTATTTCATGACGCTATGAAAATGGCCCAACGTGTTAACGGACCACAAACGGGGCGACTGTAACCACGGGCTGAATTTGGCCCATAAGCAGAAAATTACAGTAACGGGCCGTAAGTAAATGAATGCTGGAAATGAGCCCAAGAATAAATGGGCCCTGAGAAGGCCGAAAGATAACATGGGCTGGAAACGGCCCAACAGAATAACGGGCCCTTAATGGGTATAAAGTGATACACTGTTCATTACGGGCCAGTTTCACCACGGGCCGTTAATGGGTGTAAAGTAATACACTGTTCATTATGGGCCAGTTTCACCACGGGTCGTTAATAGGCCAAGAGTTACATAGGGCCTCATATGAGCCGAAAGACGTCATGGGCCATACATGGGCCAGAAGTGAAAATGGGCTGGAATCATATTGGGTGGCCCGTATGACGCTACTGGGCCTAATTTGGATAGGGCGTAACGGGCCTTGGGTTAGCGGGCTGTAAATGGGCTATATGCGAACAGGCTGTTAACAGGCTTTATATGGGCCGTCCCGCCACCTTTTGACCAAGTCAAATGGGCCGGCCTTTTCACAGGAATGGGCCTCTGTTGGGCCGTGCCACGTGTCGACGTATCATAGGCGCCTTCTGTCCAATGAGTGGATGACATCTGTCCCAACGGTGAGCCGACACGTGTTTCCTCCAGCCAATGATGATTTTACACGTGGAAAATCCCCATTGGTCGGGGCTGTTAACGGGTTATCGGATCCAAAACCCGACCCGATAGCTTAACGGCGTTCCGTTACGGTGGATGCCACGTGTCGGTCACCCTTGACGAAAGCACTTCTGTGACGCACGATTTATCGTCATGGAAGTGGACACTTCCGTGATGATAATTTTGGTAATGTCATGGAACACTTCTACGACAGCATAGGTATGACTATCTTGATTCTGTCATAAATTTTTCATGGATGTACATGCATGACAAAAAACGCGACCTACTGTGACAAACACATATCATCACAGTGATTATTGCTGTTTATATAGATAAGGCTGCTACTACTTGCAGATTGTTGTTAATTTCTTTACCTTATGTAGTTGCTAATGCACTGGATTTTGTTATTGTTGCTCATGTATGTTTGTTGCAATGTTGCTGCTTATGGATTCATTTCCACGTGAGATGAACACATTAGAACTTGGTATTGTTAAATCTGTCCATTATATTCAGCCTTGGTTTTCAGTTTTAACATCTTCATTGTTGCTATATGATGGTTGGATTATGGGGTGCATGTGCTGTTTCAGTAGTGACCTATTAGTTATTCTGCTAAATAGTAATTACTAAATAATTGTTTCTGATAAACAACAATGCCTTTCTTACATAGGTTGTTTGATGCGTTTGTGCTCGTCGGTGGGACGGTGCAAGGTGCAACTCCGACGCAGTTCCTTGCCGGTTGGACGGCGTTCAGGCGCAACCCGGTGCCCACTGAGTACTGCCTCAACTACAACCTCCCTTGGTGAGCTCCATCTTCCTCCTGCTCATCTGCTTCGGCTACTTCATTGGACATGGTCATGGCTATATTGATGTGGTGCTCGTCTGGTTGATGTTCTATTCCCCGCTCATGCACCAGTTCCTACTTGAGCTCTTTAGTTGTAGATGCATGCTATTCTAGGGTTTGCAGGCTGAGTTTATGTTTGGTTTCTATCATAGGAGTTCCTGTGGTGATCTGGTTTAAATGTGGATACTCTGGTCGTATAGCTATGCTCCTGGATTTGCTAAATTGATCAGTAGTGTTCGTGCTAGGGCGATGATGATTAACCGTGACTGAAATAAGCGTGCCTTTGAGCAATCGAGGCACCCGTGGGTATCAAGCTGGATCCTCCCTCTTGTCTCTAGAGTCCTTTTTGATCCTGTGATACTTGTTGTTCTGTCCTTGGATGGTCATTCTTGTTGAGTGATAACCAGAGCAGCTCCACTGTATCCAGAATCCAAAAATTAGAATAGAAGCTCTCCTCCCAGCTCCTCAGCGATTTGGCATTCCTGGCCGTTGGATCTGGCCGCTTGATGTATTTTCGGCCGTTGGATCCAGAGGTTGGAGGACCTCGTCCGTCGGATCAAAAAAAGTTACTGCTGGAATGAATAGTTACCTCTCGTTCCTGCCATCGCGTGTAAATTCGTTGCCCCGCCGAGGGCATTTTCGTGATTTCTCCTACAGGTGCATAAAAGGCGGCCGCTCCCGTGGAGATGACCTAGCCGCCTCTCTCCTCGGCTACAGCCTTCCTTGGTGAGCTCCATCTTGCTCCTGCTCCTCTGCTTCGCCTACTGTGTGGCACATGGCCGTGGCTGTGGTGCTTGTCTGGTTGATGCTCTATGCCCTACTCATGCATCGGTTCCTACTTGAGTTCTGTAGTTGTGGATCCATGCTATTTTAGGGTTTGCAGGCTGTTGTTCATGTTTAGTTGCTATCATAGGAGCTCATGTGATGCTCTACTTTACATGTGGATGCCCTGGTCCAATAGTTATGCTCCTGGATTTGCTAAATTGACCAGTGGCGTTTGTGCTAGGGCGATGATCATTAACCGTGGCTGAAATAAGTGTGCCTTTGAGCAATCCAGACACTTGTGGGTATCAAGTTGGATCCTCCCTCTTGTCTCTAGAATCCTTTTTGATCCTGTGATACTTATTGTTCTGCCCTAGGATGGCCATTCTTGTTGAGTGATAACCAGGGCAGCTCCATTGTATAAACAGATTGATCTGTGATAAGAGATGACGGGGGTAGGTTATATGATCGAGGAAAGCCGAATCTGAGCCCACTATGCAATGAACCCTGACTATTTTTATTTGTATTTAAATGTGTTACTTATTTATGCTCCGATGGCTTTCGTGCTGGGACGGCGATGATTAGCCATGTCTGAAATAAGTGTGCCTTCGAGCAATCGAGGCACCTGTGGGTATCAAGTTGAATCCTCCCTCTTGTCTCTAGAATCCTTTTTGATCCTGTGATACTTGTTGCTCTGTCCTTGGATGGTCATTCTTATTGAGTGATAACCAGGGTAGCTCCACTGTATAAACATATTGATCTGGTGATAAGAGACGGGGGTAGGTTATATGATCGAGGAAAGTCAGATCTAAGCCCACTATGCAATGAACCCTGGATCCTTTTTATTTGTATTTAAAGGTGTTGCTTATTTATGCTCCGGTGTTTATAGTCGTCTTATGTAAAGATTTCTTCTCTCTCATACCTTTATTGCATATGAGTTGTTCTTGATCTTTTATTGTTTGTTGTTGGTCCTTGATTTAATCTGGTTAAGAGTAAGCTGCACTTTGTTATACTAGAAAGACATGCTCCCAGCAAGTTATAGGGGCCTCTCTTGCTGCCTTAAGTTTGTATGGTAAAGTATGCATCGTGTGTGCCTCTGTTTTGTTTCCCTCCTGTAGTCTTATATCTTGCTTCACATATCATGGCACTTGATATATGCATGGTTGTTGGCGATCGGACGCTGCCACCGCCGCCGATGCCATTGTGGCTCTTGCCACCGTCAAACATTAAGTAAGTCGTGACCTTCTCTTTTCTTGCTTAGTGATATGCGCATGGTTGCAACTACTCTACTGATTACAAAAGAAACATGAGCATGGTAGAGGTTGATTACAAAAGTTTTCTTCGTTCTTTCATGTTGGAGTAAGTGGCAGTACCTTGCCAGTTAAATTACCTTCTTTCCTATTAGAAAGCAGTGTATGCTCTCTAGCTACTTAATGTTTTCTTTCTTGGCTGTAGTTTATTTCATATTTGTAGTTTCAAAATGATATGTGAAACATGCTCTAATTTTTTCATGCCATTAGAGATTTCGGCTCATATTACTTCCTCTATGTTTATGGTTGGGTAGTGGTGCTTTACTGATTAGGTATTCTCAATCTGTCCCTATGGCCGCGGGGACGAAGGGCGTTGCCATGCCACAGGATAAGAAGCTAGCCAAGAAGCACAGGGTGGACCTTACCAAGGTGACTGGCACCAGGCAGTTCGGCCGAATTACGCTAGCTGATGTTGAGGCAGCCGCTAGGCGCTGGCATCCAGCCAAGACCAAAGGTGGCTCCTACCACTGCTGCTATGCCTATGGCTGTAGCTTCGTCAGTAAGGGCTGTGCCGCAGGCGGCCGTGCTTCCGCCGGTGCCGGGTGCCATGGTGGTTCCATTCACTGCAATGCAGGCTGCAGTGAGCAAGAACATGGTGGAGAACCTCTCAGTGCCAGCATTCTGTGTTGGTTACCCCATTCTCACTGATATGCTCGATGTGCTATATGAGAAGGTGTTGCATCTGGAGTCTTAATTTGGGCTGTGCAACTGCCTTTCTGCTTTTCGACCGTGACCAGGTGGTAATGGTTGTATTGATTCTGTTTTATCAGGTCAAGCCAAAGGGGGTGACGATGACTGTGTTGCTTGCAAAGGCCGCTGCTATGGCGATTGCGCAGCACCCTGTGGTGAACGCTAGCTGTAGGGATGGGACGAGCTTCACTTACAACAGTTCCATCAATATTGTTGTGGCTTATCTATTGATGGTGGACTCATCACACCCGTCCTGGAGCAAGATGATAAGGTAAGAACAAGTGACCTCTATCTCTGTGATAAATGTTGTGTTATTTAGGTACTGCAGCATGCCAGTTTACCCAACATATAGCTTACGAAATGCCACAATGCAGCTGGATATATATTTACTATAGGAGCGACGTCCCGTCCACGTCTCCATTGCCATCGTCCTTCAGTTGCTCTTCCTGTTGCTCTCGTCGCCCCCTCCTAGCCACTGATCTGGGATCTCCTCTCCTTTTATTATGGCATGGCTTGCAACTGTACCATAGATTTGAGTGATAGGATTGTTGTGCAGATTATAATGTGGAATCAAGATTTTGGTAGAGAGAGAGAGAGAGAGGATCATGATCTTGCTTGTGTCCTGTAATCAGATTTAAATGACACTCTATTTGTAGTAGATAGGCACATGGTTCATTGCTGTCTTGCTAGATCTGTGTGGCAAATGCCAGTGTGTTTATCTGTACATATAGCGGCCTCTTCAATTTTTTCTTCCTCTAGGAGATGCTGCCAAAAATGATCACATTTGTGAAGTTATGCTCTGCTTTGGCTCATGTTTTTATCTTAATCCAAGTAACTGGTTCGTCTCTTTTGTCAACGAGGTCCGTCATGGTGGCGCTCTAGACGAGGTGTGCTGAACCTAGACCGGGCTCTTCTCAGGCAGCAACAACCTCTTCTCGGCAAGCACGGATCGCAGAGTCGTCTTCCTCTCTGGCCTCTTCCACACCGTCATGGATGCCGCATACTAGGTGAAATGTTGTCTTCTCCAAAATATTCTTTGTGATAATTAATTTTATAGTAAGTGCTATTGCCTGAATTCTTTTAGTTTCCACCCTCAGAGAGACATTTTATCTTGAGAATATTCGGTGTCATTGAGAGTTTGTATTGTCACTGCAACTTTAAATAAATTCACTTTGAACTACATAACCTTTTCCTCTGTATTTCAAACAACGTGATCATGTTTTCAAAACACCATTTTGTATGCCCTTGTGTAGGTTGATCTTCTGATTTCATTTTGCTCAGATATGGGCTTGGGCTCGGTCATGAGGAAGGAGGGCTTGTGAACAGATAAAGCCAAAAAAGAATGTGCGCTATGAGTATAAAAATATCACGCCATATGAGTATAAGTAAGAATACTAATGAGCTTTCGCTCATGCTTATGAACTGATCCATCTACTTATATAGAATGATGAGATGTGATCATGCACGTGCATTATCCAACTTCTTACTACTAATTAGATAAGTTCAGCTATAACGGAGTTGGTATCATGCCCTTTTACATTGTGTACATTGTTTGGTGTTCAAGATAAAATCATGCTTTTTTTCTCATTTGAATGTGAATGGCATGATGCGTGTTTCTGTGCTCGCTGGTCCTCTTTTGTCCTGACCATTATGAATTTATAGCATTTCATATATACATAATTAATTTTTCCCATTTAGATATCATATGCTTTGCTTTCTACCAATACTACTATTTATGGTCTCATGCCTCTCTGTCAGGATTGTTAGTGGTCTCATGCCTCTTTGTCAGGATTCTCCCAATTTGAAAGAGGTACAGAAACATTACTTTCTTTGTCAGGGTTGTCTACATTTATCTTTAAGGCTACAACCTGGAGTCTCATGGGCGTGTGAAGATGATACCTAAGTAATCTAGGGCATTGCTTTGTTAGGGGTTCACTTATGTACAAGAATGGCATGTTCTTTCTTGTGTAATATATTGTGGTTTTTTTCTGCTCAACACCATCTGGACTATGTATCACTGTAACTTGCTTTATGGTTTCGACCTGAGCACTGGAGCATGGTGCTGGACAGGGAACGAGTCCGTAAGACCGCTCTTTGGAATTCCAATATAGATGAAGATAGAAGTGAAATTTGAGGGCCAACAAATATGTTGTATCGTGGATGTCCCCCTTTACATCATTGTTTTATGAAATGCACTAACACTCCTGGAAGGTTGTTCTGAGTATATTTGTATATTTGTTACAACAAGTATGATTTGGTGTGAAGTTATGCAATGTCGTGTGATGAACCTTGATGTTTAGTATTGAATCATTAGTAAGTGTTTAGTAAACTTCTGCTTTTTGAGATGTTACCTTTGTAGCGAAGTTGTTTTTGGTATAACTTTAACTTACATTGGGCAGTTGCCTTGCTTATGCATGGATGTGCTGCAAACTTTGTTTTAGATTAGGACATTGCTCTCTCATGTTCACCCTCTTGGTACTGAACTGGATGGAAGTGGTTACCTTTCATGGTCTCATGAATGTACTGAACAATCTCACGACGATGTTGAACTTGATGATGTCTTCTATTAGAAATGAATGTTTCTTCTTCTTCTTCTTCTTCTTCTTCTTCTTCTTCTTCTTCTTCTTCTTCTTCTTCTTCTTCTTCTTCTTCTTCTTCTTCTTCTTCTTCTTCTTCTTCTTCTTCTTCTTCTTCTTCTTCGATTCCTACTAACTCGAGAATTACTTGCTTCACCACATCGTTAGGACCGGCACCCTCCCGCCAAGGCGCGTTGCCGATCTAGTTTATGTTATGGAGCACCGCCACATGACAGATTCTCTTACGTGTGTGACGTGCGGGCAGCCAGACTCGTGGCGCCACGCATTACTTGACTGCTCATCTTCAACATTAGTGTGGGCTTTGGCAAACGAAGAGATGGTGGAGCACATGATAATGACCAGGGAATAAAATGCAAAGTTATGGCTGTTGGATTTTACGTACATGGTTGTGACTTTGTGGGCGATATGGCACGCGTCGGAAATCAATCTACGAACATGTGTTTCAGCCACCCATGTCAACACATATGTTCATCAAGCGCTTCATCGCAGAGCTTGAGGCTCTTGCTCCAACATCATCAGCTACCGGGCCTCCCAAGCCGGCGAGACAACCCTGGATTCGTCCACCTCCGGGAATCATCAAATGTAATGTCGATGGAGCTACTTCTGTGCATGGTGATTGAGGAGCAGTTGCGGCTGTTTGTCGGAATGAATATGGAAAATATTTAGGGTCTTCTTCGATCACCTGGGCAGGAATTTCAGACCCGACGTTTTTGGAGGCCTTGGCAATGCGGGAAGCGTTGGCCATCGCTGATGATTTACTGCTTAAAAAGATTCTGGTCTCATTGGATTACCTTCAGGTAATTAATGATGTAAAGGCAAACACTGTAGGTGTACATCAGGCTATTATAAGGGAGATCAGAATTCGTGCATGAGATTTCGAGGAGTGCAATTTCATTCATGAAAGTAGATCAAGGAATCATGAAGCTGATAGTTTAGCGAAATATTCTTTGTACTTAGATACCGGTAGACATATGTGGCTACTTATGCCGCATGACTCTGTAATCATTCCCCCCGAACTAGTTGATCAATAAAGATTTTAGTTCCCTCAAAAAAATATGATTCTACATTTTTGTCTATAAAAATGATCATATATTTTTCTCTCTAAATAAGAAGCTGATTCTATAAAATCGGCCCTAAAAAAATCTGACTCTACATTTCTATTTCTCCCCCTAAAAAAGCTGATTCTATTTATGAAAAAAGTAGCTACATTAAACTCGTGAAGGAAGGTACAAAAATCAAAGTTCTATAAAAATATATATAAAAAATGTCCCTAAAATTCAAAAAATAATAATCAGAATCTACAACGGCACTCAGAAACTGTACCAAAGTCAGTATTGGAAGAAAAAAACAGTCTTGTTCTAGGATTGTATCTATTTATAAACATAACCGACTGTTTTCGACTGTTCTTCTGACCCAAATATAATCAAATCAGGTTTGGACAAAAATGCTCTCATATGAACTAATCTGTGGTTGGGTTTTTAGGGGTAGTTGTACCCCGAGCACACCAACAGTCAAAACACAATTTTGACCTTTCACTAAGCGGAATGTTCTTTTGTGGTAGGCGGCATTTTCGTTCGATGGCGAGGCATACATGGTGATTTCGTGAATCATGAGGCTCCCCGAACCTGATCTTCAGTAGACTTTGTGTGAGTGGGCATGTGCGGTGAAGTGTATGTGTGTTTACATTGTACTTAGTGTTTCTTATATAGAGTGTACAAAACTACCCATACAAATAGCCACCAAATAAGGATTAGATTTTCACACTTGTTTTCGTGGATATGGGATGGAATTTTGAAAGATCATATGATTTGTTTGAACCTGCAACTATCAAACTTTTCTTCAATATTATAGGAGTATCCAGAGTGTGGGTAATAGCGATAATATATCTATCGGGCCATGCGAAAAGAGGGGGATGAAAATGAGCCAAGGAAGATGAAAGGGTCGATACGGGTTGACTAGAGGGGGGTGAATAGGCAACTACCAATTTTTAGCTTTTCTTAACAAATTATGGTTTGCAACAAATAGGTTGTCTAGATATGCAACCTATATGATGCAAGCAACACAAGCAAGCAAGAGATATAACACAAGTAAAGGTTGCACAAAGTAAAGGTGAGAGATAACTACAAGTGAAGTCGGGGGAGACAAGGATGTGTCACCGAAGTTCCTTCCCTTTGAGAGGAAGTATGTCTCCGTTGGGGCGGTGTGGAGGCACAATGCTCCCCAAGAAGCCACTAGGGACACCGTATTCTCCTCACGCCCTCACAAAATGTGAGGAGACGTGATTCCACTAGTGGTGCCCTTAAAGGCGGCGACCAGACCTTTACAAACAAGTTTGGGGCTCTCTCCATAACTGAATTGAAGGCTCCCAACAATACCACGGATCTTCACCACAATGGAATGTGGCTCCGAGGTGACCTCAACAGTATAGGGTGCTCGAACACCCAAGAGTAACAAGATCCGCAAGGGATTAGTGGGGGGAATCAAATTTCTCTTGGTGGAAGTGTAGATCGGGGCCTTCTCAACTAATCCCTAGAAAATCAATAAGTTTGATTGGCTAGGGAGAGATATCGGGCGAAAATGTACTTTGGAGCAACAATGGAGTTTGGGGGAAGAAGAGGCCAGTCTTCTTGGGGAAGAAGACCCCCTTTATATAGTGGAGGAAAATCCAACCGTTATCTGCCCTCAACCTGCGTCTAAGCAGTACTACCGCTCCTAGGAGCGGTACTTCCTAGCCCAAGTCAGCAAACAGGGAAACAAGAGGGCAGTAGTGTCGCTTGCGCGGTACTACTGGATCCCCTAGCGGTACTACCGCTAAGAATGCTGGAACTTGTCCTGAGCAGCAGTACTAGGGCGCGCTAGGGCGATAGTACCATTCCAAGCGGTACTACCGTTGTAGTGCCACTCTAGTACTGCTTAAGAGAAAAAGGCAACCGAAGTTAGCACAGGGGGAAATCCTAAGCGGTACTGGCAGCGGTCCTAGGTGCGGTAGTACCGCGTGAGCGGTACTACCATACTACTGCCGTGCTAGTGCCGCTAAATAAAACCAAGCAACCGAGAGTTGCAGAATAGGAGAACCCCTAAGCAGTAGTAGACCGGTAGTGACCAGCGGTAGTACCGCCGAGCGGTACTACCGCCTGTGCTATCTCAAGTTGACTCAGAAAACAGATATATAGCTCTAGGAAAGCGGAGAGGCAATGTGGGTGCAAGTGAGGTTGTGTACGTGATGATTCCACCCATACCTTTCCAACGCAGATCCCCTCTTAATAGTACGAGTTCCCTATGACTCAAACCACCGAAAAGAAATCGCCAGGAGAAAAATCATCTTCACTTAACGCCACCGAGGGGAAATAAACCATCTGGTGCCAACTAGGATATTCTCTGAAAAGCTCGATGCACATGGTTAGTCCACAAATCGTATTGTCATTAATCACCAAAACCACTAAGGGATAAATATGCCCTAACAATCTCCCCTTTTTTGGTGGATTTATGACAATACGAGATATGCATAGGAAAGCAATAAGAACATAAGCAAACCCAAAACCACAAAATATAGACGGGCTCCCCCCTAGATGTGTGCACTAATTAAATATGCCTTTGGAATGCAAAGTGCACACACTAGGATCAACACTCCCCCTGTATTTTATAGAAAAGGAAACGATGCCACTACAAGATAAGCAAAGCTAAGCAAAGTTGCAATACAACAGGCATGCGAGAGATATCAACGAATTAGGGTACAATGAATATGATCCCACACAAAATAAGGCGTAGATAATATAATAGGGATAGCATATGTCTCACACCATATGATAAGATATCATAAGTCACACAAACCAAAGCAAATGAAGATAAAGAGTTCACAAGCGATAAAATTCAAGATAAAAGGCAAGCTTGTGACTCGGCACCCCTGCAGAAAGGCAAATCCCCGATCTTAATCTCTACCCCCCTTTGGCATCAAGAAACCAAAAGGGGCACAGAGTGACCTAACGCAACTCCAGGTGGCACTAGTCTCCTCCCATGGACTCGTCAGACTCCTCAGAATCAACCCCATCGGAAGACTCCTCCTCAGCAGAGTCCTCGTGCCCCTCAGACTCCTCCTCGATCTCCTGATCCTGAGCTGGGGTAGATGTAGTAGCAGTGGACTCCTCCGAGTCCATCCAGTGTGAGTATAGAGAGATCCACTTATCCTCTGGAGTAATGTGATCCTCTGAGCCATCCTGAACCGGAATCTCAAGCTTCCTCATGATAGCCTTCCACTCCTGACGTCTCTTCTTGGCATCCACATGTGCCAAGTACATCTTATGTTGAACATCTGTCTGAAGGCAAAAGAGCTTCTTCACCTTGTGCTTGAGCTTAGCAGACCATCCTGACTGACTGGAAGAGTGCTCGGTGTGTGGAACATAATCATCATCACCGTTGCCTTCCTCAGAGGCGGAAGGAATCACACGCTCTAGGAGACGGGAAGGGGCCCAAAGCTCCTTCTAACGCAAGTTGAGAACGTCATGAGAAGTCAAAGGCCCGGTCTCAAGAGGCTCATCCGGGAAGGTGGAGGCCCAGACTGACTGAATGAGCTTGGAGATGAAAGGAGCATAGATGGGCACATAATC
The DNA here is from genome assembly GCF_002162155.2 of Triticum dicoccoides. Classification (NCBI taxonomy): domain Eukaryota; kingdom Viridiplantae; phylum Streptophyta; class Magnoliopsida; order Poales; family Poaceae; genus Triticum; species Triticum dicoccoides. The sequence continues at coordinate 473,061,402 of NC_041385.1, forward strand.
ACCATAAGTTGCACTGACGAGCTCCTTCCACATCACATGGGAAACATCCAAAACTGCTCCCGTGCCCTTCTCAGAGTGGCACATCAACAACATATCCACAAGATGCCCATGCACCATGTCCAAGTTCCCAACACGAGGAAACAGGGTGTGCCTAAAGCTGCGGTGCGTAATGTCAAAGAATGGTCGCAGTTCCATCTTAATACCTTTATCTGTCTAGGTGATAATCATGTGGGGGAGAAGCTTGTCCTTGTGAGTAGTCCCCAGCATGGTGAGGGCAAAGACCAAGCGGCTTCCTCAGCCCCTGATACGTCCATTTTGCATCATGTTTTCCTACTGTTATTTATAATGTTTTTATGCATAATAATGCTTTATGGAGTAATTTCTAATGCCTTTTCTCTCATAATATGCAAGGTTTGCACAAAGAGGGGGAATGCCAACAGCTGGAATTCTGGACCTGAAAAAGCTACGTCGGAGTTACCTATTATGCACAACTCCAAATGAAATGAAAATTTATGGAGAATTATTTTGGAATATATGAAAAATACTGGAGCAAATAACTATCGAAGGGGGGCCACCTGGTGACCACAAGATAGCAGAGCACGGCAGGCCCCCCAGGCGCGCCATGGTGGGTTGTGGTCAGCCCAGCCCACCTCAGGTGCCCATCTTCTGGTATACAAGTCATTTTGACCTAGAAAAAAAATAAGGAGATGACTTTCGGGGCAGCCGTCTCGAGGCAGAACTTGGGCAGGAGCGCTTTTGCCCTCCGGCGGAGCGATTTTGTTGGGGGAACTTCCCTCACGGAGGGGGAAATCGAAGCCATCGTCATCACCAACAACCCTCTCATCTTTGGGAGGCCAATCTCCATCATCACCTTCAACAACACCATCTCCTCTCAAACCCTAGTTCATCTCTTGTGTTCAATCTTTGTACCAGAACCTCAGATTGGTACCTGTGGGTGACTGTCGGTGTCAAAACTGGCGGATCTCGGGTAGGGGGTCCCAAGCTATGGATCTAAGATCACTGGGGAAAAAGGGATGATGAACACAGTGTTTACCCAGGTTCGGGCCCTCTCGAAGAGGTAAAACCCTACATCCTGCTTGATTGTATTTGATGTATGATGTGGTTACAGAGTACATCTACCTCGAGATCAGATAAGCTAAACCCTAAGTCAATGAGGTGATGGATGTAGCTCTACCTCTAAATCCCTAAACCCTCTGGTTTATATAGACATTAGTAGGGTTAGGGTTACATGTGATCGGTTACAATTAAGAAAAGATCATGCTAATCTTGATTTGGAGGGCACACCACGACTCCATAGACCTCCTATCCGGTCACTGGTCCGCACTCTAGCTTGGGCTCATAGTGGCCCACCAGTTCGGCCCATAGGTAATGGGTCGATGGCCTGAGGACCCGTTAGTCCAGGACTCCCTCAGTAGCCCCCGATCTAGCCTCCAACGTCAGGGATCGTCATCTGGCATGCTCCAAATCTTAGGCTTGCGAGGTGAGTTCTTCGTCTTCTATCCTAATTGTTCGGAGAAGGGTTTCATGGCCAAACACTATCCGGATCAATATCGGAGGCTTACTACTTAGTATAGTCTGGGTCAAAATTGTATCCGTGCCCGACCGGTTTGATAATCCGGATGTTCAGGACCATGCCATAATACAGTGGGCCCATCGGAGTTTAATGCTTACCTGGGGGCGGGGGCTACCTTTGACTGTCACACACCTTTTTAGAAGGCACGCAGCTCAGTGCTACTTTTTGCAAGCTCGTCCCTTCATCTTTGAGGCGAAGCGCCTATTTATAGATCCAAAGGTGCTAGGACGGTCTACCCATCTCCGTCGCCAAAAAACAGAGCCGAAAAAATCCTTAGGCACCATGGCCGACATTCCCAGTTCATCCTTGCGCCCCCATGGCCCTCTCCCTCATGATTGGGCGAGTTGTTCAGTCTCGCACCTCCAGCTGAGCAATCTGCAGACGTAGGGCTATCTTCCCGCGGCAGATCTCATTCCCGTCCGCGCCGGATTAATCTCTGTCGATGGCCAGACATTCACTGAGCACTCCCATGCTCCAAGCAAGGGAGAGAGGGTATGCTTTGTGCCCTTCCTTCTAAGAGGTCTAGGTTTTCCTATTCATCCCTTCCTATGGGGCTTAGTAGAGTTCTACGGGATCCAGCTCCATAACCTCACCCCAGGGTCCATACTGCATATTTCTGGCTTCGTCGCCCTCTGCAAAATATTCCTGAGCTGCGAACCCCGACCCACTTTGATTTGTGGAGGAAATACTTCTGCCTTGTCCCTCGTACCCGCAAGGGGTCAATCTTTGAAGTGGGAGGAGCAGAGGTGTGGCGGATAGCTGGGACGGGCTACCCTATCGGGACCCCAAAGAAGGATCCCGAGGAATGGACCTCGGAATGGTTCTATATTGAAGATGTTCCACTCTTCAACCCAATCCGAAAGGGTCAGCCTGAATACTCAAGCGCCCCGCTATGGAAGCGGCTCAACTGGCGACCCAAGAGCCCTTCCCAGCTAGACAGTGAAGAGGTGCACCTTTTGGCCACCAAGGTTCGATTGCTAACCCATAGTAAACTGATTATGATCGAATTAATGGTCGTTGCCATAACCTGGTGTGTACAACCCCTTCAACAGAGGGGGCATCCTTTATGGTGCTACAATGGGACCAGTGATGTGACCCGCTATAAGAGAGAAGGGTCAAACGATAAAGCGACCATGGCCAAGATATTAGCCAACCTCTTTAAAGGAGAGGAGGAAGACTTTGTTCAATTGAGTATCCGGGAGGGTTGCTCCGACTATAATCCGTCAGACTGGGTAAGCTTTCAATTCTTTGTCTATAATTCGGCCGCAACGTCCTAACACCTGTTGATTGTACTTTATTTGTACAGAGCTGGAGGCGCCAGGTCGAGTCCATCTATTGTCCTTCCCCTCAACTGGAGAATCATTCCCGCGCCGATGAACTGGGTTATCATGACGATCTGGAAATGTTGGTTGATTTCGAAGATGGGGTCTTTTACCAAGAAAACCTTGATGACACCAAAGTTGTCGTGATGGCTGATCACCCTGGGGCTCTTCCTTCCTCCACTGTAAGTGAAAAGAGGAGCTCCTCTCGAACGGGGTAATCACCTCGCACCATCCCGCACACTCTAACTTCTACTCCCAAGGGTCGTCGTACTACACATCGAACAACTATGGGAAGCACGGCCTACGCTAGCCTCGGCCCCTAATGGGGCATGCAAGAGGAAGGCCCCCACTGGAGCTGAAGCAACCGCCCCCTCGGCTTAAAGGTAACATGCTTTGGGACCACGAAAAAGGGGCATTTTCAATATCTTTCGTTTGACGTTTGCTTAACTTCGTAGAAGAAGAGTTCCGGCGTGCCAGTTTGAGGACTTCCCGGGTGCGCCAAGGCGTAATTCCAACCTTGGGCCATCATCACAGGCTAGGGACCCTACTGAACACATAGCGGCTGGCGCACCTCCAGAGGACCCTGGCGATGTTTCGGTGACCAACTCTAAGGTCGAAAGTGTAATAAATCATTGCCACCGGAAGAATCCTTGCACCATGTTGCCTTTACCGATCAGGAGTTTAATGCATTTAATTAGGTGGATGCGTACCTTGGAGCGGCCCGAACTAGGCTGAAGGGATCATCGGTCTCTTTTCTTAAAAAATGCAGGTGCGAGATAGCTTAAAAGCATTTTATAGTTCCTAACCTAGCAGCCCCCATGCCTTAACTTGGGTGGGATGGCCGAGTTAAGGATCCTTGTACTATCTTGATTTTGTAGGCCGTGAGGGAGCAGAACAGCAAGTTGTCTGAAGACCTCAAGCTGATTCGAACATAGTTAGCTGGTGCTACTGCCGGTCTAGAAGCGGCCAAAAAGGCTGCCAACGAAAATCCTAGTAAGTAAAAAAGCTTTAGAATGTTACAAACTATATGAAGTTCCCTGCATATTGATGCCATGCTTTGTCCACAACCACCGAAGCGATGAGTCAACTGCAGAGGGAACTGGAGGCTCACAAATGAGTGCTGACACGAAGTCAGGAAGAGAAGAATGAACTGAAGGCGGAAAATCGGCAAAAAGCCGAGGAAATCAAGCAATTGAAGTCTCAATGGGCTCAGGCCTTGGAGGAGAACCAGAAGCTAAAAGGTGGTATATTTAGTAAGTACGAATTCGGTATCACGCGTATGTGGGTGATCACAATATTTTGAAACGCGTGCTACCCCTGTTTGCTAGGTCTCCTGATAGGCAGCCCGAAGAGGAGGTGGGTTCCTTTAGTGGGAACCTTTTTAAAGAACTGACCAAGGCGCATGAAAGAACCCGGAAGGCCATGAAAATCATGGTTAAGGCACAATGGCCGCATGAGGTGCCATCTGAGAGCATGGCTGAGCTGGCTAGCCGCTTTAAAGGGGTGAGGTGGTGCTTTGAATTGTGGAAGATGTCAGCTTGTCGAGAAGGGGCTCCCGAGGCCTGGGCCATGGTGAAGATCCGATTTACCAAACTCGAATCCGGACATATGGCTCGGGTGGGACCCGTGGGGCCGGATGGGCTGGAAATACCTCTTAGCTTAGTATATGACCAAGTGATGCCCATTGCTCAGTTCTCCCAGAAGGATTGTGCCTTGGAGAGTTTGATAGATGGTATTGATAAAGAGTAGGGTGCGTGATTCTATGTATCCATGTACTTTACATCGCGCAATTCTCAAGCCGCGGTAAAAACGTTATCTTAACCGGCCATCGGCATCCGCCTCCCTGACCAGTGATCGGGGAGTGTTCCATACTATACGCCCTGACGAACAGGGGGTAATTCTGGTAACCAGGCAATCCGGCCCTTTGGTGCAAACAGACAAAACGCGCACAACGAACAATGTTATATTACTTTGTAACGTAAGAAACGTCTTCCGAAGAAAATAGTTCCTCCAATGGTTCCTTTCTTTGGGTGAGGTATGTTGACCATTAGCCGTGAGTTTGGAAGCCGGTGACACACGGATGCTTCATGGTTTTTAGGAACCAGGAATAGTTGGATGGGGGCTAGTGCCTATTTATTTTCACTTCCCCGGAGGTCGACCCATTATTTTCTGTAAGAATGCTAGCTTTCGGCTTTACCCATCTAAGGTACGTATCCAGATTACCTGGGCATAGAAATCGCAGAGGTGCTCCCTTTGCTTCCTAGACGAACAATCGGAAACGTAGGTGTAAATACAAGAGCCAGGCAACCGGTTAGCTTGTCAAAGGACTTAAGTCAAATAGGTGCATATAATGGCTTGGAAGATATGGGAAGGTTTCATTTCAAAACAACAGAGACAAGGTTGTATGAAGTATATTGTAATTGGTTGCTTTTAAAATAAGCCCGCCGGTAAAGTTGGGTAGTACTCCCTCTGTAAACAAATATAAGAATGTTTAGATCACTACTTTAATGATCTAAACGCTCTTATATTTCTTTATGGAGGGAGTACATTACAAGATGTGTACAATGGTGACATGCCGTGTTATGATTTATCCGAACTCTAGGTCGGGGAGGCTAAAGCTCCAAAGATTAAAACAAAGAGAAAAAAATATAAGGACAGAGCGGGGAGTGTTGATCATGATGCCGGATTAGGCGTAGAAACGCCGAAGCCGAGCGGTGTTCCATGGGTTCGGCTCGGGGCGACTATTTGACGGGCTACAGAGGCGATATGCCCCACCTGTGAGCACTTCGTCTACGATGAAGGGTCCTTCCCATTTGGGTGATACCTTATCTTTCTGCTTCTCCGGAAGCCAGAGGACGAGTTCTCCCACGTTGTATGCTATTGCCCAAACCTCCCGATTTCGGTAGCACCGTGCTTGCTGTTGATAAAATGTGGAGCATGCTCGTGCAATGTGGTGTTCTCCTTCCAGGTCATCCAAGTCATCCAGCCGATCTAACTCGGCCTCCTTCTCTTCATACATACGTACTCTGGGTGCGTCATGGATTAAATCACATGGGAGGACTGCTTCGGCACCGTACACCAAGAAGAATGGGGTGTATCCTGTTGAACGTTTAGGAGTAGTGCGCATCCCCCATAGCACGGAGTCTAGCTCCACTACCCAGTGACAATTGATTCCTTGAGTGAGCGAGTTAAATGAGGTTTTATGATGCTCATAATTAATGTGTTTGCCCGCTCTACCTGCCCATTAGTTTGTGGGTGGTATAGTGAGGCGTAATCGAGTTTTATGCCCATCTTAGCACACCAATCTTTAAGCTCTTGGGTGGTGAAATTAGACCCATTATCGGTGTTTATGCTGTGGGGTACACCATAACGGTGTACGACGCTGAATATGAAGTCCACTACTGGTCCGGATTCTGCAGACGTTACTAGTTTTGCTTCAATCCATTTAGTGAATTTATCCACCATAACTAGGAGGTATTTCTTGTTCTTGGTCCCCCCTTTAAGAGGTCCGACCATGTCAAGCCCCCAGATGATGAATGGCCAGGTTATAGGTATAGTCCGGAGAGCTGTGGGTGGCATATGGCTTTGATTTGCAAAGAGTTGGCACCCAATGCAATGTTTGACCAGGGTACGTGCGTCCGTGCGGGTTGTGGACTAGAAGAACCCTGCTCTGAAGGCCTTGCTGACCAGGGCCCGAGCTGCTGCATGGTGGCTGCCCATGCCGGCATGTATTTCGGCGAGAAGTTGCCGCCCTTCCTCTTCAGAGATACATCTCTGAAGGACCCATGTAGTGATCCTTTTATAGAGCTCGCCCTTGTGGACCTTGTACACTTTAGAGCACCGAATGCGCCGCACCTCCGTCTGATTGTCAGGGAGCTCTTGTTGCAGGAGGTAGGCGAGCAGTGGTCCGGTCCAGGGGGAGGTTATGGCCATGATCTCGTGGGCCAAAGGTGTTTCTTCAAGTGCAGAGCCTCAGATAATATGATCATCTGGTTTAAACTCTGGGGGCGCTATCTGGGCGGGATCATTGATTGAGGTGCCGCTATCCCCAGCCTGCCATACTATGGACGGCTTGAATAGCCTTTCTAGGAAAAGGTATTTTTAGGTAGTGGGTCTCGTTTGGTGCCCATGCGGGCAAGAACATCTGTAGCCTGGTTACTGTCTCTAGAGACATGATGGAATTCTAGACCCTTGAATCGGGCTAACATCCTGAGGACGACGTTTCTATATGTCGCCATTTTTGGATCTTTGGCGTCAAATTCGCCGTTGACCTGGGAGATAGCGAGGTTTGAATCTCCTCGCACCTCAAGCTGTCGAACACCCATCGACGTTGCCATCTGAAGACCATGCAATAGCGCCTCATATTCGGCTGCATTATTGGAGTCTGTGTACATGACTTGTACCAGATATTATCACCTGTGGGGGATAGTAGGATTACTCTAGTCCTTAGTCCGGATTACATTTTACAGCCGTCAAAGTACATCGTCTAGTGTGCATATGCACTATATTCCTTGGGGAGTTCGGCTTCTCTCCATTCGGATAGAAAATCGGCCAACACCTAAGATTTAATAGCTCGGCATGGTTTGTATACGATATCAAAGGGAAGGAGCTATGGCCCATTTTGCAATGCGGCCTACGGCATCCGTATTATTGATTATATCATTGAGGGGTACCTCGAATACTACTGTCACTGAACACTCTTGAAAGTAGTGTCGCGGTTTTCGGGATGCCATAAAGACCGTGTATGCTATCTTTTGGTAGTGAGTGTATCGGGACTTGCATGGTGTGAGGACCTCTGACACGTAGTAGATCGGTTTTTGGACCTAGAATTCGTGTCCCTTTGATTCCTGTTCTACGACGAGCACCGAACTCACCACCTGGTTGGTGGCTGAGATGTATAGCATCATAGGTTCACCTGTACCTGGTGCGACCAGGATGCGGTTTCTTGCCAGGAGTGCTGTAGCGACCAGACCTCAAACAGTCTGATTTCTGTGCATCAGTGTCATCCCTGGATCAGTAATGCTGACATGCACAATACTTGAAGGATTTATAACAGAGTAGCAATCACACACTTATTACATCGAATGTCTCAAAAGAGAACTTATTACAATAAATATGGCTTAAGGCCATCTAGTAACGATAACAGCAGAAGACTTGGAAGATAAAGCGAGTCCATCAACTCCAACGGCATCACTGAGTATAAGATCATGACCTAAGGCACCTTACTCGTCATCTGAAAAGTCTACAACATGAACGTTGCAGCCCGAAAACGGGCCAACACTTGGAATATGATGGCAATGTAACACATAGATAGTAATGAACAGAATAATGCTATCACTACATGCATATATGGCTGGTGCAAAGCTCTATGGTTAAAGTTTTGCATAAAGCCAATTTTTCCCTACAACAAAGGAATAAATTTTATTTAACTATCATGGTGGTTGTTAAACATTGAGAAGGTTTTCCCAACTCAATCCCAATTAAGCATCAACATTAAAACCCAACAATTTAAATTAAAGTAACATGATGAGATTCACATGATAATCCAGGTACTAGATACTCAAAACGTCCATAACCGGGGACACGGCTAACCATGATTAGTTTGTACACTCTGCAGAGGTTTGCACACTTTTCCCCACAAGACTCGATCTCCTACGTTGGTTTTCTCGCACTACATGGTGTTTGAGAAACGGATGACCGGACATAGTCTTTCAGAAGCGTTTGCACCTTACGATGGGTAGACAGTTACACCTACTTCCCCCTACATCGGCTAGTCTACCACTGTAAGAGTTCACTCGACTTAATCAACTATGCTAGAGCCCATAATAGCTTGTGGATGCACACGGAAGTTTCTAGCATGAATAATCTCATGATCCCTTTGAGCCTGGGTGGCGGTCCATAGGAGAATCACACGGTACCCCGGGATTTCCAAAAATACAGGCAACACTGGGTTCCCCAGGTGCCTCAGTCCACCCAGATGTGTATTAAAGTTGCCACCTTATCTAAACCATTAATTAACAATCTCACATCTGTCATGGATACACTCACCCAATCCACGTCTACTAGCATAACATAGCGATATAAGCAAACATAGAAGTAACTCCCAAAGGTTTAATAATAAACAGGTAATATGTACTACCTCATGTAGTTCCCAGAACCCACATATTAATCAGATCCTAACCATGCAATTGTTTGAGGATTGATCTAATGCAATAAAACTAGGTAGTAAAGAGGTATGATCAAAGTGTTACTTGCCTTGCTGATGATCCGTGAAACCTAGAGACTCGTAGTAGCAAGCCGCGCACTCCGTTTACTCTATCGCAAACAACAAGCATACAATAAGTACTCATCTAATGCACGGGTAAAACTCAAATAAGAGATCCAACCAGAAATTTCAACTTAAGAACTCTGGTTTGCAAAAAGAATCAAATCAAACGAAGCAACAAAACTCAAACGGCGAAAGAAACAAGCTTCGATTACTAATCTAGACCTAAGTCAAGTTTTACAGTAGCAAAAACTTGTTTGAGTTGGTTAAACAGAAAGAGGGTTTCGAGACGAAACTCCAGGCGCTTGAATTGCCTGATTCCGATATGCGAGAGAAAAGTTATACTAGAACGAAAATCGGATCAGGAATCATGATCGAAAATAATCGCGGAAAATCCGAGAAAAAGAAAAACTGACGAACAGGCTAACGAACGAACGTTCGTTGTCTGTGGCTAAACGACGAATACCGTTCATTAAAACGAACGTACGGACGAACGTCCGCAAAATAAATAAACCGAAAAAACTAAGCCGGTCTATAAAAAAACCGCGGTTCTTAAAACAAGGGCGACTTTCAAGAGAAAACCGGCGGCGGCGGGCGGCTACCTCCGGCCAGGTGGGGCGGTGGCGGCGGTTGACGGCGAGGCGGCAGCGTCGGTGGGCAGCGGCAGCGGGCGGTGGGGCGAGGGGCGGCGGCGACGGCGGAAACCGGCGGCGGCGGTGGCGGCGCAGATCAAGGCATGGCTAGGGTTAGGGTTTCGGCGGCGGCGTGGGCTGGGGTGGGTTGGGCGGCTTGGGCGGCTTATAAAGGCTGGGCGGGACGGAGTTCAGGTTGCCCACGGCGGCCCAAGTCGGTTCCTTTTTTTTATAATAATTCGGACGTGCAGAAAGAAAAAGAAAAGAAATACTAAACGGACTCTAAAAATCCTGAAATAAATTTTCCCTGTGCTCTAAAAATAAGCCGGGCAAGATGGACATTTTTTTGGGCCTAAAATGTAATTTTGAAAAACGCGTATTTTTCCTAATTCAAAAAAAAAAATAGCGGTAAAACTCCGAAATAAAATCTTATTTGATTTTATTATTAAATCTCCAATATTTCTTTATTTTGGGAAAGCCATTTTATTCCCTCTCTCTTATTTTTATAATTTAAATATTCGAAGATAAAACAATTAAAATCAAATGATCCTATTTTCAAAATTTAAAAAAAACTCAAATATGAAAATAACGAAATCCCCAACTCTCTCTGTGGGTCCTTGAGTTGCGTAAAATTTCTAGGATCAAGCCAAAATGCAATAAAATATGATATGCAATGATGATCTATGGTATAACATTCCAAATTGAAAATTTGGGATGTTACAAACCTACCCCCCTTAAGATGAATCTCGCCCTCAAGATTCGGGTTGGCTAGAAAATAGGTGAGGGTGGTCCTTCAGTAGGTCTTCCTCTCATTCCCAGGTGGCTTCGTCTTCAATATGGTGGCTCCACTGAACTTTGCAAAACTTGATAACCTTGCTGTGTGTGACTCTGCTGGCAAACTCAAGAATCTTGACTGGTTTCTCCTCATAGGTCAAATCGCTATCTAGCTGAATCACCTCCAGTGGCACGGTATCTCTCAGCGGTATATCAGCCATCTCTGTGTGGCACTTCTTCAACTGGGAAGTGTGGAACACATCATGAACTCCTGAGAATCTTTCGGGCAATTCCAACTTGTAAGCAACTTCTCCCATACGCTCCAAAACTTTGTATGGTCCCACAAAACGCGGTGCTAACTTTCACTTAACTCCAAAACGCTTAACTCCTCGAAGTGGGGACACACGAAGATAAACTCTGTCTCCGACTTCGTAAACTGTCTCCTTGCGTTTAGAATCCGCATAGCTCTTCTGCCTGGACTGGGCTACCTTGAGCCTATCGCGAATCAGCTTAACCTTCTTTTCAGACTCTTTAATCAAATCTGGTCCAAACAACTGACGATCTCCAACTTCATCCCACAACAACGGTGTCCTGCTCCTCCTTCCGTACAAGGCTTCGAAAGGGGCCATCTTCAAACTGGATTGATAACTGTTGTTGTAAGAGAACTCTGCATATGGCAAATTATCGTCCCAACTAGATCCATAATCTAGCGCACAAGCTCTCAACATGTCCTCCAGAATCTGATTTACTCTCTCGGTCTGTCCATCTGTCTGCGGATGAAAGGTTGTACTGAACTCTAGCCTGGTACCCAAAGTTTCGTGCAACTGATTCCAGAACTTTGAGGTAAACTGGGTTCCTCTATCTGATACAATGGTCCTCGGAACTCCATGCAGACATACGATCCTGGTCATATATATCTTCACGAACTTAGCACTGGTATAAATGGTCTTCACTGGGATGAAATGAGCTACCTTTGTTAAACAATCAACTACAACCCATATCGAGTCATAGCCTGAACGTGTTCTGGGCAATCCCGTGATAAAATCCATGCCTAGCTTATCCCACTTCCATTCGGGTATCGGCAATGGCTATAGCAATCCTGCTGGCTTCTGATGTTCTGCCTTCACTCTCTGACATACATCACAAACTGATACATACTCCGCAATATCCTTCTTCATTCCGGTCCACCAGAAAGTGTCCTTCAAATCTAGATACATCTTAGTATTTCCTGGGTGAATCGAATATGGTGAATCATGGGCCTCCTGCAGAATCAACTTCCTGATCTCCGGGTCATTGGGCACATAAACGCGGTCCTCAAACCATAGGGTATCGTGCTCATCCTCACGAAATCCCTTAGCTTTTCCTTTGCCCATCTTCTCCTTTATCTCGTCAATCTCCTTGTCTGTCTTCTGAGCTTCTCTGATCTTGTCCATCAAAGTAGAGTGAATTTCCAATGCTGCTACATAGCCTCTCGGAACTATCTCCAAACATAGCTCGCGAAGATCCTCGGCTAGCTCCTTTGGTAACTCTCCGGTCAAGAGTGTGTTGACATGGCTCTTGCGGCTCAACGCATCGGCTACTATGTTAGCCTTTCCGGGGTGATAATGCAATCTCATATCATAATCCTTAATGAGCTCCAACCATCTCCTTTGCCTGATATTCAACTCCTTCTGCGTGAAGATGTACTTCAAACTCTTGTGATCCGTGTACACCTCACAATGGTTTCCAATGAGAAAATGTCTCCATGTCTTCAACGCATGCACTACGGCTGCTAACTCCAAATCATGTGTAGCATAATTCAACTCATGGGGTTTAAGTTGTCGTGAGGCATACGAAACAACTCTTCCCTCTTGCATAAGCACTGCTCCAAGTCCTCGACGAGAAGCGTCGCAATAAACTTCATAATCCTTGTGCTGATCTGGCAGAATCAATACTGGTGATGTAACCAAAGGTTTCTTCAACTCCTGGAAACTGGCCTCACATTCCTCAGTCCATTTGAACTTGGTGTCCTTCTTCAACAACTCTATCATGGGTTTTGCAATCTTTGAGAAATTCTCAATGAACCTCCGGTAGTATCCTACGAGTCCAACGGAACTCCGGATCTCTCTAACTGACGTGGGTGCTTCCCAATTTGTCACAGTGACAACTTTGGTGGGGTCTACTGCTATTCCTTCTCCAGATATAACATGTTCGAGAAATCCAACTTCCTTCAACCAAAACTCACACTTGCTGAATTTGGCATATAGCTGATGTTCTATGAGTTTCCCAAGTACCAAACACACATGCTCCTTATGCTCCTCTTCATTCTTTGAGTAGACCAACATATCATCAATGAACACCACGATGAACTTATCCAAAAAGTCCATAAACACCTTGTTCATCATGTTCATGAAATAGGCAGGTGCGTTAGTCAGACCAAATGACATAACAGTATACTCATATAGCCCGTACCTGGTGGTAAAAGCCATCTTAGGTATATCCTGCTCTCGAATCTTCAACTGGTGGTATCCTGATCGCAGATCGATCTTGGAAAATACCTTAGCTCCTTGCAACTGGTCAAACATATAATTGATCATCAGCAGTGGGTACTTGTTCTTGATTGTCACTTCATTCAATCCTCGATAGTAAACAACCATCCTTAATGATCCGTCCTTCTTCTCCACTAGAAGCATTGGTGGTCCCCAAGGTGACAAACTTGGGCGAATATAGCATTTATCCAGTAATTAATCTGCTTCTTAATTTCCTTCAAATCCTTTGCGGGCATCATGTACGGTCTCTTAGATATTAGCCCTGTGCCTGGCAAAAGCTCAATAAAAAACTCAATGTCTCTATCCGGTGGCATGCCTAGCAACTCCTCTGGAAATACGTCAGGGAAATCCTTCACCACTGGTACTTCCTCCTGTACAACTCCTGATAAGGAATTCACTTGAGTCCTTTTCGGCAAATGCCAGGATACATACTTGATCCTTCTTCCTTCTAGGGTGGTAATCAAAATCGACTTACTGGTACAATCGATGTTTCCTCCATACATCGATAGCCATCCATACCGAGAATCACATCTAAACCTTGCGACTCCAAAATGATTAAATTCGAGGGGAAAACATGCCTACCTATGGTCAATGGCATATGAAAACATCCTTGACTGGCCATATACTCCGCTCCTGGTGAGCTTACTAACATAGGTGTCCTAAGAACCTTGGTGGGCAGTTTATACTTCCACAAATCCCCTTGATATGTATGAATGTGATGCACCAGTATCAAAAAGAACGATTGCAGTAAATGACTTAACCACAAACTTACCTATTACTGCATCTGGCTGGGCTTCAACCTCCTCCACGTTAACGTGGTTCACCTGTCCCCTGTTAAAAGGGTTCGGCTTCTTCCCAGAGCTTCCATTTCCATTTCCATTCTTAGCTTCAGGACATTCATTGGCATAATGTCCAGTCTTCTGGCACTTGTAGCAAGTGACGTGTGGCTCAGGTCCTTCTTGGCTTGGGTTGATGGGTTGGTACGGTTCTGGCCGTTGCTTCCTCCATTCCCACTACCATTCTTGGGGCCACTATGGTTGTGCGAACTCCCTCCTCCATGGGTATGCTGAAAAGGTCCTCCCGAGTTCGGGGTAAAACGAGGCTTCTGCTGAGCTCCAGAATTGTACTTCCCTTGTCCATACTTCCTCTTGCGGTTGTCAATCTGCTGCTGCTTCCCTTCAATCATGAGAGCTCGGTCTACCAACTCCTAGTAGTTGTTGAAGGTTTCCACCATCAACTGCTTGCTCAGCTCATCATTCAGTCCTTCCAGAAACTTCTCCTGCTTAGCTGCATTTGTAGCAACGTCATCTGGAGCATAATGTGCTAGCTTACTAAAATCATCCACATACTGGCCAACAGTACGTCCTCCTTGGCGCAAGTTGTGAAACTCACGCTTCTTCATGGCCATAGCTCCTGCTGAAACATGGGAAGTACGGAAAGCCTGCTGAAACTGGTCCCATGTGACAGTGTCGATGGGGTAAGTGGCTGTGAAGTTCTCCCACCATGATGCCGCGGGTCCATCAAGATGATGTGCGGCAAAACACACCTTCTCCGCATCTGTTCATCCTGCAGTGGTCAACTCCCTTCAAATCTTGCGGAGTCAATCATCTGCAACTATCGGCTCGGTGCTACTGGAGAACACTGGCGGATTCGGCCTCAAGAAACGGGCTAAGTGATCAACAGGTGGTGGTGGTGGTGGGTTGTTGTTGTTGTTGTTCCCCTGATTCTGATTCTGGACTAGCATCTGCATCAATGCATTCTGCTGCTGGATCAACTGAGTGAGCTCCAGTGGGAAAGCAAATCCATTGTCACGTCTCGGAGGCATCTGTGGGTTTAGAAAAGATGACAATATAGAATAGAATAAGGTCTATAGAGAAAAACACTACCCATATGCACATGAGACAAACACAAACATATCACTTCAATCAATTCAAATAAGGGCATACAACGGTCTAGCTATCGTTACAAAAGTGCTCAGACTATACTATATACATGGGGGAAATACTACTACTGTTATGGTGGTCGACTAGAAAAATTGATCGGTCGAAGACTCCATGATATCTGCTCCAGCTTCATCAACAAAGTCATCATCGCTATCATCTGGGTTCCGAGTCGGTGTCGTCGATGATGATGTAGTTCTCCGGGCAAGTGCAATCATCGTCTTCTCCTCCAGTCGCGGGGAATCCCATGAATACTTTTAGCTTCTTCTTCAGCTCTTCATTCTTCTCCACGAGTGTCGTCATTTCCTCCTCATATCCATCGCGTGTAGACTAGAGTTCTTACCCCAGCTCCATGATCTTGGTCATAGCCTTCTTCAGATCTATCATGCCTGCGCACATCTGGTTCTCTTGGTGGCGAATGTGCTGGTTTAACTCCTGGATGAATGCTGCAATGGATCTATCTTTTCTGGTGCTGATCATCTCCCATTGCTCATCTCGGCGCCCACAAATCTGGTAGATAGTATCCTTGAGATCCTTGTGGTAAACTTCTCCAATGCGTCCCATGGTGATGTGGGCTGCCATGCTCTTTCCTAGACTCCAGGTTGGTGCATCAAAGGAAAACTCTATGGGCTCAGTGACTGGCATGAACGTCCTTCCTGGAACTTGAACTTGAATCATCCATGCCCCTCTTCTGGTAGAGTGGCGATGTAGGTCCCGGTGAAGCTTGGTACTCCGATGTTCAAGTATCTAGTGACTTCCTTCAAGTGGCGTCCAAAAGGTGTATCTTCATCCGGTTGCGTGAACTTGTTCCTTGAATCCGCCATCCTAAAGAGTAGAAAAGGCGAGGAGTCAGAAATGAGAAGAGAGTAGTGATCTAGGGCTTTAGCTTAGTGGTCGTGTCCTACAGTCAGCGTGTGCTCTGATACCATCTTGTAGCGACCAGACCTCAAACAGTCTAATCTCTGTGCATCAGTGTCATCCCTGGATCGGTAATGCTGACACGCACAATACTTGAAGGATTTATAACAGAGTAGCAATCACACACTTATTACATCGAATGTCTCAAAAGAGAACTTATTACAATAACTATGGCTTAAGGCCATCTAGTAACGATAATAGCGGAAGGCTTGGAAGATAAAGCGAGTCCATCAACTCCAATGACATCACTGAGTATAAGATCATGACCTAAGGCACCTTACTCATCGTCTGAAAAGTCTACAACATGAATGTTGGAACCCGAAAACGGGTCAGCACATCGAATATGCTAGCAATGTAACACATAGAGAGTAATGAACAGAATAATGCTATCACTACATGCATATATGGCTGGTGGAAAGCTCTATGGTTACAGTTTTGCATAAAGCCAATTTTTCCCTACAACAAAGGAATAAATTTTATTTAACTATCATGGTGGTTGTTAAACATTGAGAAGGTTCACCCAACTCAATCCCAATTAAGCATCAACATTAAAACCCAACAATTTAAATTAAGTAACATGATGAGATTCACATGATAATCCAGGTACTAGATACTCAAAACGTCCATAATCGGGGACACGACTAACCATGATTAGTTTGTACACTTTGCAGAGGTTTGCACACTTTTCCCCACAAGACTTGATCTCCTCCATTGGTTTTCTCGCACTACATGGTGTTTGTGAAACGAATGATCGGACATAGTCTTTCAGAAGCGTTTGCACCTTACGATGGGTAGACAGTTACACCTACTTTCCCCTACATCTGCTAGTCTACCACTGTAAGAGTTCACACTACTTAATCAACTATGCTCGAGCCCATAATAGCTTGTTGCTACACATGGAAGTTTCTAGCATGAATAATCTCATGATCCCTTTGAGCCTGGGTGGCGGTCCATAGGAGAATCACACGGTACCCTGGGATTTCCGAAAATACAGGCAACATTGGGTTCCCCAGGTGCCTCAATCCACCCAGATGTGTATTAAAGTTGCCACCTTATGTAAACCATGAATTAACAATCTCACATCTGTCATGGATACACTCACCCAATCCACGTCTACTAGCATAGCATAGCGATATAAGCAAACGTAGAAGTAACTCCCAAAGGTTTGATAATGAACAGGTAATAGGTACTACCTCATCTACTTCCTAGAACCCACATATTAATCAGATCCTAACCATGTAATTGTTTGAGGATTGATCTAATGCAATAAAACTAGGTAGTAAAGAGGTATGATCAAAGTGTTACTTGCCTTGCTGATGATCCGTGAAACCTAGAGCCTCGTAGTAGCACGCTGCGCACTCCGGGTACTTTATCGCAAACAACAAGCATACAATAAGTACTCATCTAATGCACGGGTAAAACTCAAATAAAAGAGATCCAACCAGAAAGTTCAACTTAAGAACTCCAGTTTGCAAAAAGAATCAAATCAAACGAAGCAACGAAACTCAAACGGCGAAAGAAACAAGCTTCGATTACTAACCTAGACCTAAGTCAAGTTTTACAGTAGCAAAGACTTGTTTGAGTTGGTGAAACGGAAAGAGGGTTTCGAGACGAAACTCTAGGCGCTTGAATCGCCTGATTCCGATAAGCGAGCGAAAAGTTATACTAGAACAAAAATCGGATCAGGAATCACAATCGAAAATAATCGCGGAAAATCCGAGAAAAAGAAAAACTGACGAACAGGCTAACGAACGTTCGCTGTCTGCGGCTAGACGATGAAAACCGTTCGTTAAAACGAACGTACGGACGAACGTCCGCAAAATAAATAAACTGGAAAAAACTAAACCAATCTATAAAAAAACCGCGGTTCTTAAAAAAAACTGGGCGTCTTCTAGAGAAAACCGGCGGCGGCGGGCGGCTACTTCCGGCGAGGTGGGGCGGCGGTGGCGGCTCCGACAATGGGCTCCGGCGGCGGCG
>NC_041385.1:473079702-473163961 GCF_002162155.2 Triticum dicoccoides
GAGGCGAGGGGCGAGGGGCGGCAGAGCGAGGGGCGAGGGGCGGCGGCGGAAACCGGCGGCAGCGGCGGCGCACGGATCGAGGCGCGGCTAGGGTTAGGGTTTCAGTGGCGGCGTGGGCTGGGGTGGCTGGGCGGCTCGGGCGGCTTATAAAGGCTGGGCGGGACGGGGTCCGGGTTGCCCACGGCGGCCCATGTTGGTTTCCTTTTTTTAAATAATTCGGACGTGCAGAAAAAGAAAGAAAAGAAATACTAAACGGACTCCAAAAATCCTGAAATAAAATTTCCCCGTCCTCTAAAAATAAGCTGGACAATGAACATTTATTTGGGCCTTAAATGCAATTTTGAAAAACGCATATTTTTCCTAATTCAAAAAAAATAGCGGTAAAACTCCGAAATAAAATCTTATTTGATTTTATTATTAAATCTCCAATATTTCTTTATGTTGGGAAAGTCATTTTATTCCCTCTCTCTTATTTTTATAATTGAAATATTCGAAGATAAAATAATTAAAATCAAATGATCCTATTTTCAAAATTTGAAAAAAAACTCAAATATGAAAATATCAAAATCCCCAACTCTCTCCGTGGGTCCTTGAGTTGTGTAGAATTTCTAGGATCAAGCAAAAATGCAATAAAATATGATATGCAATGATGATCTATTGTATAAGATTCCAAGTTGAAAATTTGGGATGTTACAACGTGCTTTGATTTCTTCTAGTGCAGCTGTCGCCTTGTTGGTCCACTCAAAGTTTTTTGTTTTCTTAAGTAGCCTGTAGAGAGGTAGTGCTTTTTTGCTGAGGCGGGAGATGAAATGACTTAATGCTGCCACACAACCTGCCAGGTTTTGGACGTGTTTGAGTTCCGTTGGTATTGCAAGATGGGATAGAGCCTTGATCTTGGCCGGATTGGCCTCAATTCCTCAATGGGAGACAATAAATCTGAGCAGTTTGCCGGTAGGGACTCCTAAGACACATTTGTCCGGGTTGAGCCGTATGTCATAGGCCCGTAGGTTTTTGAAGATCAGGCGGAGATCGTCCACGAATTGATTGACTTTTTTGGTTTTAATGGCCACGTCATCTACGTATGCCTCGATCGTTTTCCCGATCTGGTTTTCCAGGCACGTTTGAATCATGTGTTGGTATGTGGCTCCTGCGTTTTTAACCCGGAAGGCATCATGTTGAAGTAGAATGGTCCGTAGGGGGTGATAAACGCGGTTGCAGCTTGGTCGGGCTCCTTCATCTTTATTTGATGATATCTAGAGTATGCGTCGAGAAAGAATAGTGAGTCATGTCCGGCAGTGGCGTTGATGATCTGGTCTATGCGAGGTAGGGGGAAGGGATCCTTGGGGCAGGCCTTGTTTAGGTCCTTAAAGTCAACACAGATCCGCCATGACTTGTCCTTCTTGGGTACCATGACTAGATTTGCTAGCCACTCTGGATGCTTTATTTCATGGATGAATCCAACCTCCAGTAGTTTTGCCAACTCTTCACGCATAGCCTGTCATTTAGGTTCGGAGAATCGACATAGTGTCTGTTTGACTGGCTTGAAACCTTTGATGATGTTCAGGTTGTGCTCCGCCAGCTTCCGTGGGATGCCTGGCATATAAGAAGGGTGCCGGGTGAATATGTTCCAATTTTGCATAAAAACGGCATAGTGCTTCATCAACCGTGGGATCCAGTTGTGCTCCGATGGCCGCCATTTCATTCGGGGCTATCGGGTGTACTTGGAATTTTACTATCTCGTCAACTGGTTTAAATGGCGTGGATTTTGGCCTTTTACTGAGGACCACGTCATCCCTGTTAACTGTAGTGCGGAGCATTGTTAATTCTTCTGCTACTAGGGCCTCGGATAGTGCTGCGAGGGCAAGAGATACGGTTTTGTTTTCGGCTCAGAGGGCTGTGCTCGGATTGCTGGCGAGCAAAATCAGGCCATTGGGCCCTGGCATTTTGAGCTTCATGTATCCATAATGTGCAACTTGAAATTGTGTGAATGCCTCACATCCCAAGAGGGTGTGGTATCCGCCGTGGAAGGGTGCGACGTGGAATAAAAAGGGTTTGGATCTGTAGTTATCAGGAGTACATAATAGTACGTCCAAGTTTATGCGTTCGGAGCAACGCGCCTCCCCACCGGGTATAATTCCTCGGAATGTGGTATGACTGTGCTCGATGCAGGATCTGTTGAGCTACATGTTGTCGAGTGTGTCTTCATAGATGAGGTTTAGGCTGCTGCCCCCGTCCATTAGTACTTTAGTTAGCCTGAAGCCATCGATTATGGAGTCGAGGACTAGTGCGGCGGGCACGTGGGTGGGGCGGGACCTTGGCTCGTCCTTCTAATCGAAGGTGATAGGTGCGTCCGCCCATGGCTGTGTGGCCATCACCTGGTAGACTTGGCCGAGCTCTTGAAGAACCCTTTTTCATTTCCTTATTTGAGGAGAAAGTCTCGTAAACTTTCAGGACGTCGTCGTGAGGTGGCGTTGTTGATTGTCTATCAGGGGGTGTGAGACAAAGTATGTTTTCACCGCTTTTGGCCACCTTCCTTACCACCCAACAAGCTCGAAGCCTGTGAGTCAGATTTGCATTAAGCAGGGCCGAGTGTATAGGGCATGGTTTATCTAGCACTTCATCCAGAACCGTTCTGGGTTTATTCCTTTTTTGGCGAGCTCGTGTTTGGGAGAACCTCTTGCGTATGCCCGCTTTGCTTGGGTTTTCCTGGGCCTCGGGGCAGGGACTGGCTCCCTGCGCATCTGCTATAACCTCCACATGCTTTCCTTGGCGCAATATTTGCGTACCGTGTACGATAATTCGGCAAAGTTTTGCACGAGGCGGCGGGCGAGGGCATTTAAGATCCCTGCATCCCGACAATTGAGTCAGAAGGCTTCAATTATTTCTTCGTCACGACAGTTGATTATCTTGTTTTTTACCAGGAGAAATCTGGCCCAGTAATGATGGACCATTTTTTCGGGCTACTGCTTGACGTACAGCAGGTCCCATACGTCCAGTCTTCCTGCATTCAGACAAAATTCGGCGTGGGAGGTGGGTGGGAAATTTTTGGGCGATCCCGTCTTCTGTGAGTCCGGGGCATCGGTAGCGGCGAGCCATGCCTGGGATATATCTGAATCTAATAGGGCAGTGTTCGGGTGAATGCCTGTATGTGGTTGGGTCGACTCAAGGTCAGATCCCGTATCACAGACCGAGTCCGAACTTTCATCTTGACGGGTGTCCGCATCCGGGCTAGAGACCCGAGTGTATACTGTCATGAGCTTTGGAGATCGTGATTCCTCCGTCCTTTCTTTGATGGTAGCGACGAGGTGAGTGATGGGTGGGATGTGGATCTCTCTATCATCGGGTTTAAGCCCGATCTAGTCATAGGCCGTAGGCCTGCTGACGAAGATTCTCATAGCCAGGAATCGATCCAAAAGGTCGTTTACCGAAGAGGTCCCCATTGGGGGCATGCCTCCTAGGTTTTCGGCGGGACGTTCTTCAGATACTTCGATGGGATTCGGTTTTAGGGCTAGATCCAGGGCTACATTGGTTCCCTTTATGCCCACTGAATCTGAGGTCAAGGCATCGGGCTCAGCGGGTTCTTCGAAAGCAGGGCCTTGCTGAGGGCTGACGTCGGACTCTAAGTTCCGGTGGCTAGCTTCGCGATCGGTGGTGAGGTTTTCAACCGGGTTTAAACGTCCGGTGAGGTCGGCGCAGAAAGTGATGCTGCCGAATGTAAAGATCTGGTCGGGGACGAAGATGTCCCTGGCCTTGGTGGGGTTTCCCACGAATGGCTCAGCCATCGATCCTTCGAAGATCCACAACGGAACTCTCAATGAAAGCACTAATGTCGGGGTCAAAACCGGCAGATCTCGGGTAGGGGGTCCCGAGTTGTGGATCTAGGATCAATGGGGAACAAGAACGATGAACACAATGTTTACCCAGGTTCGGGTCCTCTCGAAGAGGTAAAACCCTACGTCCTGCTTGATTGTATTTGATGTATGATGTGGTTACAGAGTAGATCTACCTCAAGATCAGATAAGCTAAACCCTAAGTCGATGAGGTGATGGATGTAGCTCTACCTATAAAGACCTAAACCCTCTGGTTTATATAGACACCAGTAGGGTTAGGGTTACATGTGATCGGTTACAATGAAGGAAAGATCACGCTAATCTTGACTTGGAGGGCACACCACGGCTCTGTAGATCTCCTTTCCGGTCACTGGTCCGCACTCGAGCTTGGGCTCATAGTGGCCCACCAATTCGGCCCATAGGTAATGGGTCGACAGCCTTGGTACCCGTAAGTCCAGGACTCCCTCACTGACTAGTAGTGTTGATTACATCTTGTAGTTGATTACTGTATGGTTTATTTGGTGGAAGATTATATGTCCAGAGCCATTATGCTATTTAATACCCCTCTTATATTGAGCATGAATATTATTTTTGAGTAGTTACTTTCGTTCTTGAGGTCATGGGAGAAGTCATGTTGCAAGTAATCATGTGAACTTGATATGTGTTCGATATTTTGATGATATGAATGCTGAGATTCCCTTAGTGGTGTCACGTGAACATCGACTACATGGCACTTCACCATCTTTGGGCCTAAGGGAATGCATTGTGGAGTAGTTATTAGATGATGGGCTACTAGAGTGTCAGAAGCTTAAACCCTAATTTATGCTCTACTTTGTAAGGGGCTGCTTTGGATCCATATGTTTAATGCTATGGTTAGATTTTATCTTAATACTTTTCTCGTAGTTGTGGATGCTTGCGAGGGGGTCAATCATAAGTGGGAGGCTTGTTCAAGTAAGAACATCACCCAAGCACCAGTCCACCCACATATCAAATTATCAAAGTAGTGAACGTGAATCAAACCAACATGATGAAAGTGACTAGATGAAATTCCTGTGTACCCTCATGAACACTTTGCTTATTATTAGAGACTGTTTTGGCCTGTCCTTTTCCACAAAAGGATTGGGCTACCTTGCTGCACTTTATTTGCCATTACCATTACTTGTCCGTTACAAATTATCTTGCTATCAAACTACCTGTTACCAACTATTTCAGTGCTTGCAGAAAATACCTTGCTGAAAACCACTTGTCATTTCCTTCCGCTCCTCGTTGGGTTCGACACTCTTACTTATTGAATGGACTACAATTGATCCCCTATACTTTTGGTTTGTTTGGGGTATCTTCACATCGACCGGAAACACAAAGAGTTTCCCCTCAACCTACTGCACCCACTGAAAATATTGGTTATGAAATACCTTCGGGTATGGTAGAACAACTACTAGCTAATCCTTATGCAGGAGATAGAACAGAACATCCTGATTTGCACTTGATACATGTGGATGAAATTTGTGGATTATTTAAGCTTGCAGGTTTGCTTGGAGATGAAGTTAAGAAGAAGGTTTTCCCTTTATATTTTAAGGGAAAAGCATTGACATGGTATAGGCTATGCGATGATATTGGATCTTGGAACTGGAATCTTGAAATTGGAACTTCACCAAAAAAAATGTCCTGTGCATCTAATTCATCATGATCGGAATTATATATATATAATTTTTGGCCTCGTGAAGGAGAAAGTATCGCTATAGCTTTGGGGAGGCTTAAGTCAATGTTATATTCATGCCCTAATCATGAGCTCACGCGAGAGATTATTATTCAGAATTTTTATGCTCGGCTTTCTCGTGATGATCAATCCATGCTCGATACTTCTTGTACTGGTTCTTTTATGAAGAAGATTATTGAATTCAGGTGGGATCTTTTAGAAAGAATTAAACGCAACTCTGAGGATTGGGAACTCGACGAAGGTAAAGAGTCAGGTATTAAGCTTGAGTTTGGTTGTATTAAATCTTTTATGAATATCGATGCTTTTCAC
This sequence comes from Triticum dicoccoides, assembly GCF_002162155.2. Lineage (NCBI taxonomy): Eukaryota > Viridiplantae > Streptophyta > Magnoliopsida > Poales > Poaceae > Triticum > Triticum dicoccoides. The sequence goes on from NC_041385.1 coordinate 473,085,559, forward strand.
AAGTTTAGTGATACGTCTCCGTCGTATTTATAATTTATGATTGTTCCATGCCAATATTATTCAACTTTCACATACTTTTGGCAACTTTTTATACTATTTTTTGGGACTAACATATTGATCCAGTGCCCAGTGCCAGTTCCTGTTTGTTGCATGTTTTATGTTTCGCAGAAACCCAATATCAAACGGAGTCCAAACGGGATAAAAACGGACGGAGAATTATTTTGGAATATTTGTGATTTTTGGGAGGAATAATCAACGCGAAACGGTACCCGAGGTGGCCACGAGAGTGGCCCACGCCACCACTCCAAGGGGGCGTGCCCCCTATCCTGTGGGCCACCCGTAAGGCGGTTGATGCCCTTCTTTTGCCGCAAGAAAGATAATTTTTGGAAAACGATCTGGGTGAAGGTTTCAATCCAATCGGAGTTATGGATCTCCAGATATAAAGGAAACGGTGCCAGGGCAGAATTCCAGAACGCAGAAACAGAGAGATAGATCCAATCTCGGAGGGGCTCTCGCCCCTCCCAAGCCATGGGAGCCAAGTACCAGAGGGGACCCTTCTCCCATCTAGGGAGGAGGTCAAGGAAGAAGAAGAAGAAGGGGGGCCCTCTCCCCCTTGCTTCCGGTGGCGTCGGAACGCCGCCGGGGGCCATCATCATCACCGCGATCTTCACCAACACCGCCGTCATCTTCACCAACATATCCATCACCTTCCCCCATCTATATCCAGCAGTCCACTCTCCCGCAACCCGCTGCACCCTCTACTTGAACATGGTGCTTTATGCTTCATACTATTTTCCAATGATGTGTTGCCATCCTATGATGTCTGAGTAGATTTTCATTGTCCTATCGGTGATTGATGAATTGCTATGATTGGTTTGAGTTGCATGTTTTATTATTGGTGCTGTCCTATGGTGCTCTCTGTGTCGTGCAAGCGTGAGGGATCCCCGCTGTAGGGTTTGCAATATGTTTACGATTTGCTTATGGTGGGTGGCGTGAGTGACAGAAGCACAAACCCGAGTAAGTAGGTTGTTTGCGTATGGGATAAAGGGGACTTGATACTTTAATGCTATGGTTGGGTTTTACCTTAATGAATCTTTAGTATTTGCGGATGCTTGCTAGAGTTCCAATCATAAGTGCATATGATCCAGGTGGAGAAAGTATGTTATCTTATGCCTCTCCCTCAAATAGAATTGCAATAGTGATTACCAGTCTAGTAACATAGTCAATTGCTTAGGGACAATTTCACAACTCCTACCACCAGTTTTCCACACTTGCTATATTTACTGTATTGCATCTTTATCTAAACAGCCCCTAGTTTATGTTTACGTGCTCTTTATTATCTTGCAAAGCTATCCTATCACACCTACAAAGTACTTCTAGTTTCATACTCGTTCTAGGTAAAGCGAACGTCAAGCGTGCGTAGAGTTGTATTGGTGGTCGATAGAACTTGAGGGAATATTTATTCTACCTTTAGCTCCTCGTTGGGTTTGACACTCTTACTTATCGTAAACTGTTGCGATCCCCTACACTTGTGGGTTATCAAGACCTTTTTCTGGCGCCGTTGCCGGGGAGTCGTAGCGTGGGGTGAATATTCTCGTGTGTGATTGTTTGCTTTATCACAGTAATTTTTATTTGCTGTTCTTAGTTGTTTTCTATCTTTAGTTATGGGTAGGAAACGCAAAATACCAAAAAAATTAGTTGTACCTACTGAACCAATGGTTGAAGAACCACTCAAAATCTATCACACTCCTGAAGCTTTTTACTTGGATCATCTTTGATCCCTTTGTGCTCATGCTGAAACCAAAACTAGCTTAGTTGAGGGCAAATCTTTAGATGAGCATTGAGGGAGTCCTGGACTAGGGGGTGTCCGGATAGCCGAACTATCATCATCGGCCGGACTCCAAGACTATGAAGATACAAGATTGAAGACTTCGTCCCGTGTTCGGATGGGACTTTCCTTGGCATGGAAGGCAAGCTTGGCAATACGGATATGTAGATCTCCTACCATTGTAACCGACTCTGTGAATCCCTAGCCCTCTCCGGTGTCTATATAAACCAGAGGGTTTTAGTCCGTAGGACACAACAACAATAACAAAAATCATACCATAGGCTAGCTTCTAGGGTTTAGCCTCCTTGATCTCGTGGTAGATCCACTCTTGTACTACCCATATCATCAATATCAATCAAGCAGGAGTAGGGTTTTACCTCCATCGAGAGGGCCCGAACCTGGGTAAAAACATCGTGTCCCTTGTCTCCTGTTACCATCCGCCTAGACGCACAGTTCGGGACCCCCTACCCGAGATCCGCCAGTTTTGACACCGACATTGGTGCTTTCATTGAGAGTTCCTCTGTGTCGTCCCCAATAGGCTTGATGGCTCCTTCGATCGTCAACAATGACGCGGTCCAGGGTGAGACTTTTCTCCCCGGACAGATCTTCATATTCGGCGGCTTTGCACTGCGGGCCAATTCGCTTGGCCATCTGGAGCAGATCAAAAGCTACGCCCCTGGCCGTCAGGTCAGATTTGGAAGTCTAAACTTCACGGCTAACATCCGCGGAGACTTGATCTTCGATAGATTCGAGCCACAGCCAAGCGCGTCGCACTGTCACGATGGGCATGATTTAGCTCTGCTGCCGGACAGTGTCCTGGAGGCCGCACACAAGTCCGCCCCGATCCCTAATTCAGAGCCGACTGCGCAGATCGAGGACGGGTGGCTAGACACCGCCTCGGGGGCTGCAACATCTACGACGATGGAGCCGAATACTGACCTTGTCCCTCGTGAAGCTCGTGACTCCGAGGTGCCGGACTCCGAACCTCCCGCGCCCCCTCCAGTCGAGTCCGATTGGGCGCCGATCGTGGAGTTCACCGCTGCGGACATCTTTCAACATTCACCTTTCGGCGACATCCTGAATTCGCTGAAATATCTCTCGTTATCAGGAGAGACCTGGCCGGACTACGGTCAGGATGGTTGGGATGCGGATGACGAAGAAATTCAAACCCCACCCACCACCCACTTTGTAGCCACTGTCGACGATCTAACCGACATGCTAGACTTCGACTCCGAAGACATTGACGGTATGGACGACGATGCCGGAGACGACCAAGAACCAGCGCCTACGGGGCACTGGAAGACCACCTCGTCATATGACATATACATGGTGGACATCCCAAAGGATGGGAATGGCGAGGAAGCAGCGGAGGAAGACTCCTCCAAGAAGCAGCCTAAGCGTCGGCGTCAGCGGCGCCACTCTAAATCCCGCCATAGCAAGAATGGAGATTCCGGCACCGGAGACAATAACACCCCAGATAGTGCCGAAGACAACCCCTCCAGCAAGATTCAGCACAGGAGGATGGAGAAGCCAGCCCTCACGAGAGAGCGGCAGACAAAGAGGTAGAGGACGATAATTATATGCCTCCCTCTGGAGACGAGGCAAGCCTCGACGATGACGAATTCGTCGTGCCTGAAGATCCCGTCGAACAAGAGCGTTTTAAACGTAGGCTTATGGCCACAGCAAATAGCCTCAAGAAAAAGCAGCAACAGCTTAGAGCTGATCAAGATCTGCTAGCCGACAGATGGACTAAAGTCCTTGCGGCCGAAGAGCATGAACTCGAAGGCCCCTCCAAAAGCTACCCCAAACGCAAGCTGCTCCCCCGATTAGAGGAGGAGGCATATAAACCTGCATCACCAGCACACAACACGGCTGACCGACCACCTCGTGGTTGCGACAGAGAGGCCTCTAGGCCCTCCACCAGAACCGTACCCCGGCACCTCTCGAAAAGTACGAAGCCGCGGGGGAATGCACCGGACTTGCGAGACATATTGGAGGATAAGGCAAGACAATCAAGATCGATCTACGGATCGCGTGGGCGCCCCATGATGTGCGACGACTACCGTCGCGCCGGATACAGCAACTCCGGCCGAGCCGAACACAGTAGACAAAGCTCGCTCGAGCTACATCGTGATATAGCCCAATATATAGGCGCCGCACACCCACTATGCTTCACAGATGAAGTAATGGATCATCAAATCCCTGAACGGTTCAAACCCGTAAATATTGAATCCTATGATGGCACAACGAACCCCGCGGTTTGGATCGAGGACTATCTCCTTCACATCCATATGGCCCGCGGCGATGATCTCCACGCCATCAAATACCTCCCACTCAAGCTTAAAGGACCAGCTCGACATTGGCTTAACAGCTTGCCAGCATAATCAATTGGGTGTTGGGAGGACCTGGAAGCCGCATTCCTTGATAACTTCCAGGGCACATATGTGCGACCCCCAGACGCCGATGACCTAAGCCACATAATTCAGCAGCCAGACGAATCGGCCAGACAGTTCTGGACACGGTTCTTGACAAAGAAAAATCAAATCGTCGACTGTCCGGATGCAGAGGCCCTCGCAGCCTTCAAACATAACATCCGCGACGAGTGGCTCGCCCGGCACCTAGGACAAGAAAAGCCGAAATCCATTGCAGCCCTCACATCACTCATGACCCGCTTCCGCGCGGGAGAGGACAGCTGGCTAGCTCGCAGCAACAACCTCAACAAAAATTCTGGCAGTCCGGATACCAAGGACCACAATGGCAGGTCGCGTCGCAACAAGAACAAACACCGCGTTAACGGCGACAATACTGAGGATATGGCAGTCATTGCCGGATTCAGAGGCTCCAAACCCGGTCAGCGGAAAAAGCCATTCAAAAGAACCACTCCGGGTCCGTCCAATTTGGACCGAATACTCGACCGCTCGTGCCAAATACACGGCACCCCCGAAAAGCTAGCTAATCACACCAACAGGGATTGTTGGGTATTCAAGCAGACAGGCAAGTTAATTGGCGAAAATAATGACAAGGGGCTGCATAGCGATGACGAGGAAGAGACCCGGCCGCCGAACATTAGAGGACAGAAAGGTTTCCCCCCACAGGTGCGGACGGTGAACATGATATACGCAACCCACATACCCAAGAGGGAGCGGAAGCGTGCACTCAGGGACGTATACGCGATGGAGCCAGTCGCCCCGAAGTTCAACCCATGGTCCTCCTGCCCGATCACTTTCGATCGAAGGGACCACCCCACCAGCATCCGCCACGGCAGATTCGCCGCATTGGTTTTAGACCCAATCGTCGATGGATTTCACCTCACCAGAGTCCTGATGGACGGCGGCAGCAGCCTGAACCTGCTTTATCAGGATACAGTGCGCAAGATGGGCATAGGCCCCTCAAGGATTAAACCTACAAAGACGACCTTTAAAGGCATCATACCAGGTGTAGAGGCCAATTGTACAGGCTCAGTCACACTTGAAGTGGTCTTCGGATCCCCGGATAACTTCCGAAGCGAGGAGTTAATCTTCGATATAGTTCCGTTCCGCAGCGGCTATCATGCTTTACTCGGACGGACCGCGTTTGCAAAGTTCAACGCGGTGCCACACTACGCATACCTCAAGCTCAAGATGCCAGGCCCTTGAGGAGTCATCATGGTCAACGGAAACACTAAATGCTCCCTCCGAACGGAGGAACACACAGCGGCTCTCGCGGCAGAAGTACAGAGCAACCTCTTAAGGCAATTCTCGAGTCCGGTCGTTAAGCGACTGGATACGGCTAAACGCGCCCGGAGTAACCTACAACAAGACCATCTGGTACGTTCCGAGCACGCGTAGCAATGCGGCCCCAACCCCAGCCTTTGCAAAATGGCAAGACCGGTCCTTCGCGTACATCATTACCCTCTGGAGATACCATGGGCATAGGGGAAGGGGCACGACCACAACAGGCCCAGAGTGCGGCTCAACCACACCAGGAGCTCCCAAGTGTGTCATTCTATTTCCTTTTTCTTTTTTCTTACCCACAGGACTCCGTTCACCAGAGGCCCTGTCCGGCAGTAGACCTGCCGAACTCACGATGCAACAGCTAGGGAAGGAGAAAGGCTACGACGAGTATCCAGGTGGTCTCCATTACGAGCATTAAATCTGTTTTATACACCATTCCACAGCCTACCACTGGAGGGCGACATGTTTAACAGTCCCATCCCTTGCTTACCGCACTATCTGTATCGTTCTTCATTCATGGCAGCATTTTTGAATAAACAATGCATCGCTTTTTGCTTATAATTGCATTTCTTTCTTATACATATGTTTATTTATGACATGTCGCATCCGTACACTTTGGTACGGCTAAATACACCAGGGGCTTAAGTTCCCCACATTATGGTGTGATAAGCCCGAACACTTTCACAAGTGCGGCACCCCGAACTTATAGCATTATATGCATCGGCTCCGAATCATGTCTTGGGTCAATAGTTGGGTTTGCCCGGCTCCCATGTTTTGGTACCTTACGTTCCGTTGTATCGGCTAAGGTAGCACTGGGAGAACCACTGCAATTGTGCCCCAGTTGAGCTGGGCGAGCGCCTTAGTGGAGAAAACTAAAACTGACCGTCATGATGAGGCGAGCTGGTCGCTGTTCGAGAGGTCTTTCGAGTCCCTAAAGACTTATGCCGCTTAGAGCGAGGAACCGGCCTTTTGTCCGGCCCAGGCGTGGATAGCGCCCCGAATTCGGTCTTCCGAACACTAGGGGCTTCGCCGAAATTTAAAATTATAGAATTCTATGGCTAAGTGAGAGTGTTCAAGCATTATAAGTCCGGTTGCCTTGTTTGTTGTGTTGAGCGCCTCCCTAGACGGACCCAAAAATGGGAACAAGAGCGCTCAAATTTATCCCGAACACCCCAGCACTCGAGGCGTGGGGGCTGAAGCCAACGACTTGCCATCTCTCAGATTTCATAAACAACCGCACAGAAGGTAATATTTTAAATCAATAAGCGTTGCTTCGCGCATATGAACAAAGTTTTCAGCGCACAGGATAACAAAATGCGAGTTTACTCAAATATTACATCTTGGGAGCACTCACCCACAATCATGTGGGCACCCTTCAGGACACTCTTATAATACATTTCGGGCGTACGATACTCCTTGCCCGCCGGTGGCGCGTCCGTCACAAGCTTCTCAGTGTCCATCCTGCCCCAGTGCACCTTTGCACGGGCAAGGGCCCGACAGGCACCTTCAATGCAGGCGGAGTGCTTGACGACTTCAACCCAGGGACACGCATCCACCAGCCGCCGCACCAGGCCGAAGTAGCTCCCAGGCATGGCCTCCTTGGGCCACAGCCGAACTATGAGGCCCTTCATGGCCTGTTCGGCCACCTTGTGGAGCTCGACCAGCTGCGTCAGCTGGTCGCTAAGGGGCACCGGATGTCCGGCCTCAGCATACTGAGACCAGAAGACCTTCTCCGTCGAGCTCCCCTCCTCGGCCCGGTAAAATGTGGCAGCATCGGATACGCTGCGGGGCAGACCTACGAACGTCCCTGGAGAGCTCCGAATCCGGGTAAGTAAAAGGTAATTCACTTTAACATGCTTGCTTTGCATGAAGAATGCCTTACCCGCCGCTATTTTCTTCAAATCCTCGATTTCCTGGAGGGCCTTGTAGGCATCGGCCTTAGCGGCCTTGGCACTCTCAAGAGCCGCCGCAAGCTCGGACTCTCGAGCCTTCGAGTCACGCTCCAAACCCTCGTGCTTTTCCACAAGAGCCCGGAGCTCTTGCTGTACCTCTGCCACCCGCGCCTCCTGCTTCTCTCGCTCGGCCCGCTCTGCGGCCGCATTGCGTTCGGCCATGGACACTGCCTCCTTCAGGGTCGCCACCTTGTTTGTGGCCCCTGGAGTACCCCCGTTATCCTTGTTATTTCTCTTGCAACAAAATCCTTTTCTGTAAGGTACAATTTTCACATGGTGTTACTCACCTTCCCTGTCCTCGAGCTGCTTCTTGGTATGGCCGAGCTCGCTCTCGGACCGCTCGAGGCTTTCCTTCAAAGTATTGACCTTCGCAGTCAATCCGGCAGAGGTCAGCAGCGCAGCCTGCAATCCCATATTGACACATTTTTTCCAGACTCCTGCGTATATCTTTTTAGATCCTCAGTCCGGCTTTTGTTTTCGAACACTGAACTGAGCATCAGGGGCTACTGTCTATGCGGTATTATATTGCATATCTTAAAATTCTTACCTCAAAGCCTGTTAGAAGGCTGCTGTAGGCTTCGGCCAGCCCGCTCTTGGCAAGCTGAACCTTTTGAATCACCGCACTCATGACAGTGCGGTGTTCTTCTTTGATGGAAGCGCTGTTGAGCGCCTCCAGCAAGTTATCCGGCGCCTCCGGTTGGACGGAGGCCGCCGGTGTCACAGTCTTGCCTTTCTTACGAAGGGGCCGCTCGCCGGACTCCGGAACCACTGCAGGTTCCGGTGCGGAGTCTGGTGCGAAGTCCGGGAGGTTGCCTTGCGGCACCTTCAGAGCCTCCTCCCCCTGGTGGGTCCCCTCCAGGGATCCAACCTCGGCATCGTCAGCGCCACGGGGAGTGGAGGCGGTCGGAAGGGAATCCATATCCGGCGTGCCCAAGGACCCGCTCGACGAAGCGGGAAGATCGTCCTTGGGCGGACTGCAGGGTTGTATGCGGCATTAGAGAGACACTATGTGACAAAAGGAAAAATTATAAATCATCTAGGAATCCGGATACTTACAATCTCGCCAGGGGCTTGGCCCTTGAAGGCCACTCCTCGCCGCCATCGCCGACGTTGGCGGAACAGTCCGGGGGAAGGGTCCTTCCCTTTTTAGACCCTTCGGCCTCCCTCGTTGGGGAAGCCTTCCTCTTCTTCTCTCCCCCCGCTGGGGAAGAGTCCTCCTTCTTCTCCTCCTCGTCCTCGGGGGAGGAGTCCGCCTTGGAGTCATCGGACGATGAGTCCGATACCACTTGGCACCGGGAACTCCTTCGGGTTCCCGTGGCCTTCTTCTTGGCCTTCTTCTCCGGCACCACGTAAAGTGCCAGGACCAGTAGCTCGGTCAAACGGGCATCTGCTGGGTCTTCTGGAAGGGGAGCCGGACAGTTAACCTGTCCGGACGTCGTCTGCCAGGCCTGTCAAAGGTATTGGGAGTTTAGATCCCACATGAAGTTAAAACATGAAAAACAAGTGTCCCATAAAGGATAACATGGCTTACCTCGTCAGATGGACGCTGCGAGCTGAATCCGCGATCTTCGGTAGCAGATGCGGGGGCTTCGGCACCCTTGAACAGCACCCTCCAGGCGTCTTTGTATGTAGTATCAAAGAGCCCGCTCAAGGTCTGGTGCTGTACCGGATTGAACTCCCACAAATTGAAGTCCCGTTGCTGGCAGGGGAGAATCCGGCAGACGAGCATGACCTGGACCACATTGACAAGCTGGAGCTTCTTGTTCACCAGGGTCTGGAGACAGGACTGGAGTCTGGTCAGCTCCTCCGAACTACCCCATAGCAAGCCCTTCTCTTTCCAGGAGGTGAGCTGCATAGGGATGCCAGATCTGAATTCGGGGGCCGTTGCCCATTTGGGGTCACGCGGCTCGGTGATGTAGAACCACCCCGATTGCCACCCTTTGACGGATTCCACGAAGGCGCCCTCAAGCCAAGTAACGTTGGGCATTTTGCCCACCATGGCGCCTCCGCACTCCGCTTGGCTGCCCTTCACAACCTTCGGCTTGACATTGAAGGTCTTTAGCCACAAGCCGAAGTGGGGCTGGATGCAGAGGAAGGCCTCGGACACGACGATAAACACCGAGATATTGAGGATGAAATTCGGGGCCAGATCGTCGAAATCCAGGCCGTAGTAGAACATGAGCCCCCGGACAAAAGGATGGAGTGGGAAACCCAGTCCGCGGAGGAAATGGGGAAGGAATACTACCCTCTCATGGGGCTCGGGGGTGGGGATGAGCTGCCCCTCGTCGGGGAGCCGATGCGCGATATCGCTGGACAGATATCCGGCGTCGCGCAACTTCTTGATGTGCCCCTCCGTAACGGAGGAGGCCATCCACTTGCCTCCCGCTCCGGACATGGCTGGAGAAGGTCGAGGTGAGATGTGCGGACTTGGGTGCTGGAGCTTGAGTGCACGGATATGGATAAGCAAAGGAGGAAGAAGGCGTAGGTAAAAAAGGTGGATCCTTATCCCCTTATATATGGGCGGATGAAACTATGCGTCCCTACTGACCTGATAAAACTCGCTTATCTCCCAAGCGCCACAATCAAAGGCGCGGTTGGGTTACCCACGTCCGTATTGATGGGAATCCCGGAATAAGGGGAACACGATCTCTGCTTCGACAAGACATGCCAAGGAAACCGCTTCGCTAAACACGCTGAGGTGGTATAATAAAAACGATTCGTAAAGGCTTGGTTGTGGTGCGACGTCACGCCACGCAATACGTCAGCAGATTGAATTTGTGTAAATATTATTCTCTCTATGGTGGCATGTGGAATTTATTTTGTAGAGCTGGACACTATCCAGGTGTTCACAATCTTCTATGAATTATTCGGAGGAGGAACCCACCTTGCAATGCCAAAGACAATATGCGCACCGGACTCGTCGTCATTGAAGCCTGGTTCAGGGGCTACTAAGGGAGTCCTGGACTAGGGGGTGTCCGGATAGCCGAACTATCATCATCGGCCGGACTCCAAGACTATGAAGATACAAGATTGAAGACTTCGTCCCATGTCCGTATGGGACTTTCCTTGGCGTGGAAGGCAAGCTTGGCAATACGGATATGTAGATCTCCTACCATTGTAACCGACTCTGTGTAACCCTAGCCCTCTCCGGTGTCTATATAAACCGAAGGGTTTTAGTCCGTAGGACATAACAACAATAACAAAAATCATACCATAGGCTAGCTTCTAGGGTTTAGCCTCCTTGATCTCGTGGTAGATCCACTCTTGTACTACCCATATCATCAATATCAATCAAGCAGGAGTAGGGTTTTACCTCCATCGAGAGGGCCCGAACCTGGGTAAAAACATCGTGTCCCTTGTCTCCTGTTACCATCCGCCTAGACGCACAGTTCGGGACCCCCTACCCGAGATCCGCCGGTTTTGACACCGACAAGCATGCTTGTTATGTGCGACACCGTATATCTGAAAAAGGGAAACTATTATGGGATCAAATTCAACGTTTGCAATGCTATGCTTGGAATTTATGTGAAATCTATGAGTTTACTTGTTGTTCTGAAGACCCTAAGAAACACCTACCCTATCAATGCTTGTTTAGTGATAATGGAATCGTATCTTCGTATGCTAAGGGTGTTTATAATTACTATGATGTTCAACAAATTGAAGAATTTGTTGCTTTTAAGGGTGCTTATGAGATTGCTTCTTTGATTGAAAAGTATGATGCTACTCTTTAAAAATCTGAAAGTTTTGCCATATTTCAATATTGTTATGATAATTATGCTTCTAATGCCTATGTTAGACCATACATTGAGGAATTCTCCGCTGTCCAAGAAGAGATTAATATTTTGCAGGAGCTATGGAAGAAGAAATTGATGAAACTGTGAGGTCATTAGATGAAAAAGATGATGAGGAGAGCGAAGAACAAAAGGAGGAAGAGCGGATTAGCTACCCGTGCCCACCTTCTAATGAGAGTAACCCTCCAACTCATACATTATTTAATTCCCCTTCATGCTTACCGAAGGATGATTGCTATGATTCCTTGAATTTGTTTGAAATATCCCTTTTTGATTATGCTTGCTATGCTTGTGGCCAAGATGCCAATATGAATTATGCTTATGGAGATGAATTTGCTATAGTTCCTTATGTTAAACATGAAATTTTTGCTATTGCACCCACGCATGATAGTCCTATTCTCTTTTTGAATGCTCCAAACTACACTATATCGGAGAAGTTTGTGCTTATTAAGGATTATATTGATGGGTTGCCTTTTACCATTGCACATGATGATTTTGATGAATGTAATATGCATGTGCTTGCTGCTCCTACTTGCAATTATTATGAGAGAGGAACTATTTCTCCACCTCTCTATGTTTCCCATACTATGAAATTGCAAGAAACTGCTTATACTATGCATTGGCCTTTACTATGTGTGCATGAATTGTTCTCTTATGACATGCCGATGCATAGGAAGAGAGTTAGACTTCGTTGTTGCATGATATATGTTACTTTTTGCTCACTACTAAATTACAAATCATTGTTAATTAAAATTGGCTTTGATATACCTTGGGATCCGGGCGGATTCATTACTTGAGCACTAAATGCCTAGCTTAATGGCTTTAAAGAAAGCGCTGCCAGGGAGACAACCCGAAAGTTTTAGAGAGTCATTTATTTCTGTTGAGTGCTTTTATATAGTTTAAAAACACAAAAATAAAGAGGGGAACCTAAAAACTTTTCAAAAAGGAAAGTGAAAGTGAGAAAGACAAGCATTGTTGAAGTGGGAGCTAGCCTTGAACTTTGTTCATGCTCACGGAAACTTTGTGAATCGTGATTACAGAAACTTTTCAACAAAAATAATTATCCCCTTGTACAATTCCATTGTATTATAAAAATAATGTGCTAAGGTTTTCCTTTAGGATGTTTACAATGCTTGTTGGTTTGTACGGTGCAGGACAGAAACTTTGGCTGTAGTGTGCGATTTTACATTTTTATCTGGAACGTCAAATGGTTCTGATTCCTTTTGCACTGTCTTGCTATACAACTTTTTATTTTTCCTAATTGTGGTAGAAGTTTTGGGATACCAGAAGTATGGTGGATGTTCATATTGCTACAGACTGTTATGTTTTTGACAGATTCTGTTTTTGATGCATAGTTTGCTTGTTTTGATGAATCTATCAATTTATATTAGTGGATTAAGCCATGTAAAAGTTATATTACAATAGACACAATGCAAAAACAAAATATGAATTGGTTTGCAACAGTACTTAGAGTGGTGATTTGCTTTATTATACTAACGGATCTTACCGAGTTTTCTGTTGAAGTTTTGTGTGGATGTAGTGTCTAATCGAGGATGACTCGATATGAGGAAAAGGAAGAGAGGCAAGAGCTCAAGCTTGGGGATGCCCAAGGCACCCCAAGTAAATATTCAAGGAGACTCAAGCGTCTAAGCTTGGGGATGCCCCGGAAGGCATCCCCTCTTTCTTCAACAAGTATCAGTATGTTTTCGGATTTGTTTCGTTCATGCATTATGTGCAAGTCTTGGAGCGTCTTTTGCATTTAGTTTTCACTTTTCTTTTATGCACCATGCTGGTATGAGATAGTCCTTGGTTGATTTATAGAATGCAAATTGCACTTCACATAAATCTTTTGAGTATGGCTTTATAGAATGCTTCATGTGCTTCACTTATATCATTTGAAGTTGGATTGCCTGTTTCGCTTTACATAGAAAACCTCCATTTGTAGAATGCTCTTTTTCTTCACTTATATTTGTTAGAGCATGGGCATATCTTTTGTAGAAAGAATTAAACTCTCTTGCCTCACTTATATCTTTTTAGAGAGATGACAGGAATTGGTCATTCACATGGTTAGTCATAAAATCCTACATAAACTTGTAGATCGCTGAATATGATATGTTTGATTCCTTGCAGTAGTTTTGCGATATAAAGGTGGTGATATTAGAGTCATGCTAGTGGGTGGTTGTGGATTGTAGAGACACTTGTGTTTAGGTTTGCAAGTCCCGTAGCATGCACGTATGGTAACCGTTGTGTGATAAATTTGAAGCATGGGGTGTTTCTTTGATTGTCTTCCTTATGAGTGGTGGTCGGGGACAAGCGATGATCTTTTCCTACCAATCTATCCCCCTAGGGGCATGCGTAGTAGTACTTTGCTTCGAGGGCTAATAAACTTTTGCAATAAGTATATGAGTTCTTTATGACTAATGTGAGTCCATGGATTATACACACTTTTACCTTTCCATCATTGCTAGCCTCTTCGGTACCGTGCATTGCCCTTTCTCACCTTGAGAGTTGGTGCACACTTCGCCGGTGCATCGAAACCCCGTGATATGATATGCTCTATCACACATAAGCCTCCTCATATCTTCCTCAAAACAGTCGCCATACCTACCTATCATGGCATTTCCATGGCCATTCCGAGATATATTGCCATGCAACTTCCATCATCATCATATACATGACTTGAGCATTTATTGTCATATTGCTTTGCATGATCGTAAGATAGCTAGCATGCTGTTTTCATGGCCTGTCCGTTTTTTGATGTCATTGCTACGCTAGATCATTGCACATCCCGGTACACCGCCGGAAGCATTCATATAGAGTCATATCTTTGTTCCAGTATCGAGTTGTAATATCGAGTTGTAAGTAAATAAAAGTGTGATGATCATCATTACAGAACATTGCCCCATAAAAAAAAGAAAACAAAGGAAGGACCAAAGAAGCCTAAATAAAAAAGGGGTCCAAAGAAGCCCACCGAAAAAGAAAAAAAAAGAAAAAAAGAAAAAAAAGAAAAAGAAAAGGGGCAATGTTACTATCCTTTTTCCACACTTTTGCTTCAGAGTAGCACCATGTTCTTCATATAGATTGTCTCCTATGTTGTCACTTTCATATACTAGTGGGAATTTTCATTATAGAACTTGGCTTGTATATTCCAACGATGGGCTTCCTCAAATGCCCTAGGTCTTCATGAGCAAGCAAGTTGGATGCACACCCACTTAGTTTCTTTTGTTGAGCTTTCATACACTTATAGCTCTTAGTGCATCCGTTGCATGGCAATCCCTACTCCTCGCATTGACATCAATTGATGGGCATCTCCATAGCCCGTTGATTAGCCGCATTGATGTGAGACTTTCTCCCTTTTTGTCTTCTCCATATAACCTCCATCATTATATTCTATTCCACCTATAGTGCTATATCCATGGCTTGCGCTAATGTATTGCGTGAGGGTTGAAAAAGCTGAAGCGCGTTAAAAAGTATGAACCAATTGCTCGGCTTGTCATCGGGGTTGTGCATGATGGGGGCATTTTGTGTGACGAAAATGAAGCATGGACAAACTATATGATTTTGTAGGGATAAGCTTGCTTTGGCCTTGTTGTTTTGAAAAGACATGATTGCTTTACTGGTACGCTCGAAGTATTATCGTTTTTTATGTCAAATGATAGACTATTGCTTTGAATCACTCGTGTCTTAATATTCATGCCATGATTAGACATATGATCAAGATTATGCTAGGTAGCATTCCACATCAAAAATTATCTTTTTTATCATTTACCTACTCGAGGACGAGCAGGAATTAAGCTTGGGGATGCTGATACGTCTCCGTCGTATCTATAATTTTTGATTGTTCCATGCCAATATTATTCAACTTTCACATACTTTTGGCAACTTTTTATACTATTTTTTGGGACTAACATATTGATCCAGTGCCCAGTGCCAGTTCCTGTTTGTTGCATGTTTTATGTTTCGCAGAAACCCAATATCAAACGGAGTCCAAACGGGATAAAAACGGACGGAGAATTATTTTGTAATATTTGTGATTTTTGGGAGGAATAATCAACGCGAAACGGTGCCCGAGGTGGCCACGAGAGTGGCCCACGCCACCACTCCAAGGGGGCGTGCCCCCCTATCCCGTGGGCCACCCGTAAGGCGGTTGATGCCCTTCTTTTGCCGCAAGAAAGCTAATTTTTGGAAAACGATCTGGGCGAAGGTTTCAATCCAATCGGAGTTATGGATCTCCAGATATAAAGGAAACGGTGCCAGGGCAGAATTCCAGAACGCAGAAACAGAGAGATAGATCCAATCTCGGAGGGGCTCTCGCCCCTCCCAAGCCATGGGAGCCAAGTACCAGAGGGGAAACCCTTCTCCCATCTAGGGAGGAGGTCAAGGAAGAAGAAGAAGAAGGGGGGCCCTCTCCCCCTTGCTTCCGGTGGCGTCGGAACGCCGCCGGGGGCCATCATCATCACCGCGATCTTCACCAACACCGCCGTCATCTTCACCAACATCTCCATCACCTTCCCCCATCTATATCCAGCAGTCCACTCTCCCGCAACCCGCTGCACCCTCTACTTGAACATGGTGCTTTATGCTTCATACTATTTTCCAATGATGTGTTGCCATCCTATGATGTCTGAGTAGATTTTCATTGTCCTATCGGTGATTGATGAATTGCTATGATTGGTTTGAGTTGCATGTTTTATTATTGGTGCTGTCCTATGGTGCTCTCTGTGTCGTGCAAGCGTGAGGGATCCCCGCTGTAGGGTTTGCAATATGTTTATGATTTGCTTATGGTGGGTGGCGTGAGTGACAGAAGCACAAACCCGAGTAAGTAGGTTGTTTGCGTATGGGATAAAGGGGACTTGATACTTTAATGCTATGGTTGGGTTTTACCTTAATGAATCTTTAGTATTTGCGGATGCTTGCTAGAGTTCCAATCATAAGTGCATATGATCCAAGTAGATAAAGTATGTTATCTTGTGCCTCTCCCTCAAATAGAATTGCAATAGTGATTACCAGTCTAGTAACATAGTCAATTGCTTAGGGACAATTTCACAACTCCTACCACCACTTTTCCACAATCGCTATATTTACTTTATTGCATCTTTATCTAAACAGCCCCTAGTTTATGTTTATGTGCTCTTTATTATCTTGCAAAGCTATCCTATCACACCTACAAAGTACTTCTAGTTTCATACTTGTTCTAGGTAAAGCGAACGTCAAGCGTGCGTAGAGTTGTATCGGTGGTCGATAGAACTTGAGGGAATATTTATTCTACCTTTAGCTCCTTGTTGGGTTCGACACTCTTACTTATCAAAAACTGTTGCGATCCCCTACACTTGTGGGTTATCAAGATTTAGCACTAAATATGGACTTGACTATGAGATAGTAGCCTCTTTTTGTGAATCATTTGCTACTCATATTTATCTCCCAAAGGAGAACTGGTTTAAATATCATCCCCCTATTAAAGAAGAAATTAAAGAAACAGTCAAAGCTAAAGATGAAACTATTATTTACAATGTTGATCCAGTTGTGCCCACTGCTTATATTGAAAAACCACCTTTCTCTGTTAGGATAAAGGAACATGCTAAGGTATCAAATGTGGTTCGCAAAAGTAATATTAAGGAACCTAAACCCTCTAAGCAAATTAATGTAGAACCTAGTGTTGCTATGGTTAAAGATCTCTTGGTAGAAAATATTGATGGGCATGTTATTTATTTCTGTGATGAAGCTGTTAGAATTGCCAAACCTGATGAAAAAGATAAACATAGACCTATTGTTGGCATGCCTGTTGTCTCAGTTAAAATAGGAGATCACTTTTATCATGGTTTATGTGATTTAGGTGCTAGTGTGAGTGCTATTCCTTTTACCTTATATCAAGAAATTATGAATGACATAGCACTCACTGGAATAGAAGACATAGATGTTACTATTAAACTTGCAAATAGAGACACCATCACATCACTTAGGATTGTTAGAGATGTTGAAGTCTTGTGTGGGAAAAGAAAATACCCTACCGATTTTCTAGTTCTTGATTCCCCACAAGATGACTTTTGTCCCATTATCTTTGGTAGACCTTTCTTGAACATTGTCAATGCTACTATAGATTGCCATAAACAAACTATCAGTGTTAGCTTTGGTGATGAGTCTCATGAGTTTAATTTCTCTAAGTTTAGTAGATAACCTCATAAGAAAGAATTACCTAGTAAGGATGAAATAATTGGTCTTGCTTCTATTGCTATGCCTCCTACTGATCCACTAGAGCAATATTTGCTAGACCATGAAAATGATATGCACTTGCGTGAAAGAAATGAAATAGATAAAATTTTCTTCGAACAACAACCACTCCTTAAACACAATTTGCCTATTGAAACTCTCGGAGGTCCTCCTCCACCTAAAGGTGATCCTGTGTTTGAATTAAAACAACTGCCAAACACTTTGAAGTATGCTTATCTTGATGAGAAAAAGATATATCCTGTTATTATTAGTGCTAACCTTTCAAAACATGAAGAAGAAAGGTTATTAAAAATTCTGAAGAAGCACCTTGCTGCTATTGGATATACTCTTGATGATCTTAAGGGCATTAGTCCCACTCTATGTTAGCACAAGATTAATATGAAACCTAATGCTAAACCCGTTGTTGATCACCAACGACGTTTGAAACCTAAGACGAAAGAAGTGGTAAGAACTGAAATACTTAAACTTATAGAAGCAGTTATAATCTATCCCACAACTAATAGTAGATGGGTAAGTCCCGTTCATTGTGTCCCTAAGAAGGGAGGTATTACTATTGTTCCTAATGATAAAAATGAACTTATTCCACGAAGAATTGTTACTAACTATAGGATGGTAATTGATTTTAGAAAATTAAATAAAGCCACTAGAAAAGATCATTACCCTCTGCCTTTTATTGATCAAATGCTAGAAAGATTATCTAAGCACACACACTTTTGTCTTCTTGATGGATATTCTGGTTTTTCTCAAATACCTATTTCACAACCAGATCAAGAGAAAACCACTTTTACTTGTCCTTTTGGAACATATGCTTATATATGTATGCCTTTAAGTTTATGTAATGCACCTGCTACCTTTTAAAGATGTATGACTACTATATTCTCTGTTTTTTGTGAAAAGATTGTTGAGGTTTTCATGGATGATTTTTCCGTTTACGGAACTTCTTTTGATGATTGCTTAAGCAACCTTGATCGAGTTTTGCAGAGACGTGAACAAACTAATCTTGTCTTGAATTGGGAGAAGTGCCACTCTATGGTTAAAGAAGGTATTGTCTTGGGGCATAAAATTTCTGAACGAGGAATTGAGGTGGATAAAGATAAAGTTGATGCAATTGAGAAAATGCCATGTCCTAAAGATATCAAAGGTATTCCTAGTTTCCTTGGTCATGCTGGTTTCTATAGGAGGTTTGTTAAAGACTTCTCTAAAATTTCTAGGCCTCTTACAAATCTTTTACAAAAGGATGTTCCATTTGTTTTTGATGATGATTGTGTAGAAGCATTTGAAACACTTAAGAAAGCCTTAACTTCTGCACCTATTGTTCAACCACCTGATTGGAACTTGCCTTTTGAAAATATGTGTGATGGTAGTGATTATGCTATTGGTGCTATTCTAGGACAAATAGTTGATAAGAAATTAAATGTTATCCATTGTGCTAGCAGAACTCTAGACAGTGCCCAAAGAAATTATGCTACTACCGAAAAAGAATTTTTAGCAATTTTGTTTGCTTGTGACAAATTCAGATCTTACATTCTTGATTCCAAAGTAATTGTTCACACTGATCGTGCTGCTATAAAATACCTTATGGAAAAGAAAGATGCTAAGCCTAAACTCATTAGGTGGGTTCTGTTGCTACAAGAATTTGATTTACATATCACTGATAGGAAAGGAGCTGAGAACCTCGCAGCTGATAACTTGTCTAGGTTAGAAAATATTCTTGATGACCAACTACCTATTGATGATTGCTTTCCTGATGAACAACTAGATGCAATAAATGTTTCTCATAATACTCCTCGGTATGCTGAATATGCTAATTATATTGTTGCTAAATTTATACCACCTAGTTTCACATACCAATAAAAGAAAAAATTCTTCTATGATTTAAGACATTACTTTTCGGATGACCCACATCTTTATAAAGAAGGAATAGATGGTATTATTAGAGATTGTGTACCTGAGCATGAACAGGAACAAATCCTACGGAAATGTCACTCCCAAGCTTATGGAGGACATCATGCGAGAGAGAGAACTGTTCACAAGGTATTACAATCTGGTTTTTGTTGGCCTACTCTCTTCAAGGATGCCCGTAGTTTGTCTTGTCTTGTGATGAATGTCATAGGTAATATTGGTAAGAGTCGGGAAATGCCTATGAATTATTCACTTGTTGTTGAACCATTTGATGTTTGGGTTTTGATTACATGGGACCTTTCCCTTCCTCTAATGGGTATACACATATTTTGATTGCTGTTGATTATGTTACTAAGTGGGTAGAAGCTATTCCAACTAGTAGTGTTGATTGTCGGTGTAAAAACCGGCGGATCTCAGGTAGGGGTTCCCGAGCTGTGGATCTAGGATCAATGGGGAACAAGGGACGAAGAACACGGTGTTTACCCAGGTTCGGGCCCTCTCTAAGAGGTAGAACCCTACATCCCGCTTGATTGTATTTGATGTGTATGTTATGATTATAGGGTTGATGTACCTCAAGATTAGACGAGCTAAACCCTAGGTTGAGGGGGTATTGGATGTTGCTCTAGCCCTAAAGACTAAAACCCTTCGGTTTATATAGACACCAGTAGGGTTAGGGTTACATATGACCGGTTACAATAAAGGAAAGATCATGCCTACTCTTTACTTGGAGGGCACACCACGGCTCCGAAGATCTTCTATCCGGCCACGGATCCGAGCTCTAGCTTGGCTCCATAGTAGGCCATCAGTCCAGCCCATAAACAATGGGCCAGCGGCCCTAGGACCCCTTAATCAAGGACTCCCTCAGTAGCCCCCGAAATGGCCTCCAACACCAGGGATTGCCATCTGGCGTGTTTCAAATCTTCGGCTTGCGAGGTGAGTTCTTCACCCTTCCTTGTACCATTCTGAATAGTGTTCCCTTGCCAAATACTATACGGAATATGGATTAACGTCGGAGGTTCATCGCCCAGTGCGACCCGTGCCAATTCCGCACTCGTGCCCGACCGGTTTCAACAATCCGGAGTTCGAGGACCTCATCAGATCATGGTGGGGCCATCGGAGTTTAATGCTTACCTCGGGGCAAAGGCCAACTTTGACTGTCGTGCACCTTTTTAGAAGGTGAACGGCCCAATGCCCCCCCTTTTGCAGACTCGTCCTTTCAGCTTAAGACGACTCGCCTACTTATAGATCCAAAGGCGTGGAGGACGACTGACCCATCCTCTCCGCAAAAACCAACACCAGAAAATTTTTAGGCACCATTGCCGACATCCCAAGCTCATCTTCACGCCCTCATGGTCCTCTCCCTGGTGATTGGATGAGCTGCTCAGTTTCACGCCTCTGGTCGAGCAATTTGGAGATGCAAGGATATCTTCTTGCAGCGGATCTTGTTCCCATCCGTGTCGGATTAATCTCTGTCGATGACCAAGCACTCGCCGAGAGCTCCCCTGCTCCAAGCAAGGATGAGAGGGTATGTTTAGTGCCTTTCCTTCTACGAGGCCTAGGCTTTCCCATTCACCCTTTCCTGCGGAGTCTATTGGAGTTCTACTGGATCCAGCTCCACCACCTCACCCTAGGATCCATATTGCATATTTCTGGCTTCGTGGCACTTTGCGAGATATTCTTGAGTTGCGAGGCCCATTTTGATCTGTGGAGAAAATATTTTTGCCTCGTCCCTCATGCCCGAGGAGGATCAATATTTGAAGTAGGCGGAGCCGAAGTGTGGCATATAGCTGGGATGGGATATTCCTTCGGGACCTCGAGGAAGGACCGTGAAGAGTGGACTTCAGAATGGTTCTATATCAAGGACATCCCACTATCCGAACCAGTCCGGAGGGGGATACCTGAATCTCAGCCGCCTCGTGAAGAAGCGGTTCAACCGGAGGCCCAAGAGCCCTTCCCAAGGAGATGACGAGGAGGTGCGCCTTCTGGCCACCAAGGTTTGGCTGTAGGACCATAGTAAACTAACTATGATCAACGTAATGGCCGTGGCCATAACTCGGTGCGTTCAACCCCTCCAGCAGAGGATGCATCCTCCGTGGTGCTATAATAGTAGTAATGATGCCACACATTACAAGCGACAAGGGCCGGACAATCAGGGGCCCTAGCCAAAATACTAGCTGATCTCTTCAAGGGAGAGGAAGAATTCGCCCGATCGGGAACCCGAGAGGGTTATTCTGGCAGAATGGGTAAGCTTTAACCTCCCACACTTTGATATGGAGATTATGTTTGAACATTAACCAGATGAATTTCTGCTTTAAACAGAGTTGGAGGCGTCAGATCGAATCCATCAACTGCCCCTCTCATCAACCGGAGAGTCATTCCCGTGATGATGACCCGGGGTAACACGATGATCTAGAGATATCGATTGATTTTTAAGATGAGGTCTTTTACCAGGAAAGCCTTGATGGCACCAAGGTCGCCCTGACGGCCGATCATCCTGGGGTCCTTCCTTCGTCCATAGTAAGTAACTAGAGGACCTCTCCGTGATGACCCACAAGTATAGGGGGTCTATTGTAGTCCTTTTGATAAGTAAGAGTGTCAAACCCAACGAGGAGCACAAGGAAATGACAAGCGGTTTTCAGCAAGATATTTTCTGCAAGCACTGAAATTATCGGTAACAGATAGTTTTGTGATAAGATAATTCGTAACGGGTAACAAGTAACAAGTGTAACAAAGGTGCAGTAAGGTGGCCCAATCCTTTTTGTAGCAAAGGATAAGCCTGGACAAACTCTTATATAAAGCAAAGCGCTCCCGAGGGCACATGGGAATTACTGTTAAGTTAGTTTTCATCATGCTCATATGATTCACGTTCGTTACTTTGGTAATTTGATATGTGGGTGGACCGGTGCTTGGGTGCTATCCTTAGTTGGACAAACCTCCCACTTATAATTAACCCCTGCCGCAAGCATCCGCAACTACGGAAGAAGAATTAAGATAAATCTAACCATAGCATGAAACATGTGGATCCAAATCAGCCCCTTATGAAGCAACACATAAACTAGGGTTTAAGCTTCTGTCACTCTAGTAACCCATCATCTAGTTATTACTTCCCAATGCCTTCCCCTAGGCCCAAATCATGGTGAAGTGTCATCTAGTCTACGTTCACGTAACACCACTAGAGGAAAGACAACATACATCTCATCAAAATATCGAACGAATACTAAATTCACATGATTACTTATAACAAGACTTCTCCCATGTCCCGAGGAACAAACATAACTACTCACAAAGCATGTTCATGTTCAAGATCAGAGGGGTATTGAATATCATTAAGGATTTGAACATATGATCTTCCACCAAATAAACCAACTAGCATCAACTACAAGGAGTAATCAACACTACTAGCAACCCACAGGTACCAATATGAGGTTTTGAGAGAAAGATCGAGTACAAGAGATGAACTAGGGTTTGAGAGGAGATGGTGCTGGTGAATATGTTGATGGAGATTGACCCCCGCTCAATGAGAGGCTCGTTGGTGATGACGATGGCTTTGATTCCCCCTCCCGGAGGGGAGTTTCCCTGGCAGAACAGCTCCGCCGGAGCCCTAGATTGCTTTTGCTCAGGTTCCTCCTCGAGATGGCGGCGCTTCGTCCCGAAAGCTTCCTTCCGATTTTTTCCAAGTCAAAGAACATCATATAGCAGAAGAGGGGGGCTAGAGGCCTGCAAGGGGGCCCACAAGCCCCGGGGGAGCGCCCAGGTGGTAGGGCACGCCCCCAGGCTTGTGGCCACCTGCTGGGTCCCCTGTGGTACTTTCTTCGCCCAATATTTTTTATATATTCAAAAAATAATTCTTCGTAAATTTTCAGGACTTTTGGAGTTGTGTAGAATAGGTCTCTCAGATTGGCTCCTTTCCGGTCTAGAATTCTAGCTGTCGACATTCTCCCTCTTCATGTAAATCTTGTAAAATAAGAGAGAAAAGGCATAAGTATTGTACCATAATATGTAATAACAGCCCATAATGCAATAAGTATCAATATAAAAGCTTGATTCAAAATGGACGTAACAACTCCCCCAAGCTTAGACCTCGCTTGTCCTCAAGCGAAAGCCGAAATCGATAAATATGTCCACTTGTTTAGAGATAGAGGTGTCGCTAAAATAAAATACAGACATGAGGGCTTCATGATCATCTTTAGAACAACAACATATATTGTCATATAATTTCTTATGCTAAAGTAACAATTCGTTCACAAGGTAGAGTATGAATCATAAACTTCATTGAAAACTAACAAACTATGATCTCGGTCATTGAAGCAACTGTAATTTATCATAACCTCGGAAAGAGTCAGTGTAAGAGCTTTTGTATAGAAAGTCCACATACTAAACTATCTTTTAGTTTTTCACAATTGCTAACACTCACGCGATACTTATGAGATCAAAGCCTCAATCGGACACAAAGAAAGATAGGGGCTTATAGGTTCGCCTTCTAGCCTTTTACCTCGAGGGTAATGTCAACAATAATACTTTATGATAACCTACATCCAAGTGGATATATATGTCTGGATATTTCCCCAACACATAGTGCTTGCCAAAAAGAAAAAGTGTAAAAAGGAAAGGTGAAGATCACCTTGACTCTTGTATGAAGGTAGAAGGTAAAACTAAAGATATGACCTTCGCAGAGGGAAGCAGAGGTTGTCATGCGCTTTTATGGTTGGATGCAAAAAATCTTAATGCAAAATAACGTCATTTTATATTGCCGCTTGTGATAAAGAACTTTATTATGCAGTCTGTCGCTTTTATTTCTTCCTTATCACAAGTTTGTATAAAGCTTATTTTCTTCACACTAAAAGATCATACATATTTAGAGAGCAATTTTTATTACTTGCACCGATGACAACTTACTTGAAGGATCTTACTCAATCCATAGGTAGGTATAGTGGTCTCTCATGGCAAAACTGGGTTAACGGATATTTGGATGCACAAGTAGTATCTATACTTGGTGCAGAAGATTTGGATAGCGTAGGATGGGAAGCAAGCTCAACATGTTGGAGGATCCATGACAATATAACTTCTATTCGGATATAGGAAAACATAACTCATTATGTTGTCTTCCTTGTCCAACATCAACTTATTAGCATATAATATTTTAATGAGTGCTCATAGTCACAAAAGATGTCCAAGATAGTATATTTATATGTGAAACCTCTCTTTCTTTATTACTTCCTATTAATTGCAACAATGACCAAAACTATGTTTGTAAACTTCCAACAAATTTTATTCATCATACCCTTTATATGTTAAGTCATCACTCTCCATAAGATCATTATATAATCTTTTTACTTTTTTTTCCTTTTTTTCTCAAGATCAAAGCGAGAAAGCAAAGCCCTCTACTCAAAACTACTCTTTATTATATAACTCACGGACTCAGTTACATAGATAGATCACAAAGCAAAACTTGAAGACTAAATCGTACTAAAACTTTTATTCTACTAGATCAGGATATAAGCAAAAGGATCTAAATAAGAAAAACAATAAAGGTAAAGATGTGATGATGATATGATACCGGGACACCTCCCCCAAGCTTGGCACAAGCCAAGGGTAGTGCCCATACCCATGTACTCAATTTTCCTTCTTCAGAGGTGGTGATGATGGAGTTGATGATTCGGGAAGCTTGCCCTCCATCTTCCAAGGCATCGGTTCACCATCGTAAAAGGATGATCGAATCTCCGAGATTCTCAAATCCGCAGCTAAGCTCATCCTATTAAATCTGTATTCATACTCACAGTTTTGGTTTTGCGGGTCATAGATCTGGGCTTGGAGATGCTTGATTTTCTCATGAAGCTTGAAGATGGCCTCTCCAATGTTCTTGGCGTCTAGCTTGTGGTCACGGGTAAATTCCATGGTCATGGAGTGATTGGCGTTGAGTCCGCGTTCCACCATCCCTTGGCACTTGAAGACTTGCTGCTCCATTGCTTCGAGCTTTGTCTCCACGCTTCTGGTCTTCCTTGGCCTTTGAACATCGCAAATGTGCAGCACCCCCTCACGCATCTCAATGGTTTGAGGGTGTTGCAGCACCTCCGCAAGGTAGGGGTTGATGACCTTCTCGAAGAACTTGTCCTTTGGAGTGTTTGGGGACATCATATCGATCTAGATCTGTCAGAAAAATAGCTCGAAACAAGAACAAATGATTTTGCTGTGGTACGGTGGTCAAAACCTTTGGGAGATTATATAATGAATTTGTACTGACTAAAAGAAGTATTTTGCAAGAAAACGGAGTCCGGAGGGCACACGAGGGGGCCGCAAGCCTGGGAGGCGCGCCCCCAAGGCTTGTCGACTCCTCGTGCACTTTTTGGACTACTTTTTATTTTCGTAATTCTTTAAATATTCCAAAATGGAGTAAAATTGCCATTGGAAAAGTTTTGGAGTCGGTTTACTTACCGTATCATAGACCTATTCCTTTTCGCGGGTCTGGGATGTTCTGGTAGGTCTCCCTTATTTACTCCTCCGGTGTTATGGTATTAATAATATTGGTTTCAACATTTATGGGAGTACCTGAGATATAATGTTTAATTCTTTTCCCGTTTACCACCTTCGGGTTATTGCCCGCGGCGTTGTTGATCTCGATGGCACCAGAATGATAGACCTCCTCGATAATGTAAGGCCCTTCCCATTTGGAGAGAGGTTTTCCTGCAAAAATCTTAAACGAGAATTGTATAGCAAGACAAGGTCACCTACATTGAATTCATGCTTTTGTATCCTTTTGTCATGCCATCTTTTAACTTTTTCTTTAAACAATTTGGTATTCTCACAGACTTGGGTTCTCCATTCATCAAGTGAGCTAATGTCAAATAACCTCTTCTCACCGGCAAGTTTGAAATCATAATTGAGTTCTTTAATTTCCCAATAAGCTTTATGTTCTAGTTCTAGAGGTAAGTGACATGCTTTTCCATAAACCATTTTATATGGAGACATACCCATAGGGTTTTTATATGTAGTTCCATAAGCCCATAATGCATCATCAAGTTTCTTAGACCAGTTCTTTCTAGATCTATTAACAATCTTTTGAAAGATCAATTTAATTTCTCGATTACTCATTTCTACTTGACCACTAGACTGAGGATGATAAGGTGATGCAATTCTATGGTTATCATCATACTTACCAAGCAATTTACGAAAAGCACCATGAATAAAATGTGAACCACCATTAGTAAACAAATATCTAGGGACTTCAAACCTCGGGAAAATAACTTCTTTAAGCATTTTAATAGAAGTGTTATGATCAACACTACTAGTTGGAATAGCTTCTACCCACTTAGTAACGTAATCAACAGCAACTGAAATATGTGTATACCCATTGGAGGATGGAAAAGGTCCCATATAATCAAATCCCCAAACATCAAACGGTTCAATAACAAGTGAATAATTCATAGGCATTTCTTGACGTCTACTAATATTACCAATTCTTTGACATTCATCACAAGATAAGACAAACTTACGAGCATCTTTGAAAAGAGTAAGCCAACAAAAACCAGATTGTAATACCTTGTGTGCAGTTCTATCTCCAGCATGGTGTCCTCCGTAGTCCTCGGAGTGACACTTGCGTAGGATCTGTACCTGTTCAAGCTCAGGTACACAATATCTAATAACACCATGTACTCCATCTTTATAAATGTGTGGGTCATCCCAAAAGTAATGTCTTAAGTCATAGAAAACCTTTTTCTTTTGCTGGTATGTGAAACTAGGTGGTATAAATTTAGCAAAAATATAATTAGCATAATTAGCATAGCATGGAGTACTACGAGAAGCATTTATGATAGCTAATAGTTCATCAGGAAAGTTATCATCAATAGGTAGTGGGTCATCAAGAACATTTTCTAAACTAGACAAGTTATCTGCTACAGGGTTCTCAGCTCCCTTTCTATCAATAATATGTAAATCAAATTCTTGTGGCAGAAGAACCCATCTAATAAGTCTAGGTTTAGCATCTTTCTTTTCCATTAGATATTTAATAGCAGCATGATCAGTGTGAACAGTTACCTTGGAATCGACAATGTAAGATCTGAACTTATCACAAGCAAACACAACCGCTAAAAATTCTTTTTCAGTAGTAGCATAATTTCTTTGAGCACTGTCTAGAGTTTTACTAGCATAATGGATAACATTTAATTTCATATCAACTCTTTGTCCTACAACAGCACCAACAACATAATCATTAGCATCACACATAATTTCAAAGGGTACGTTCCAATCAGCTGGTTGAACAATAGGTGTAGAAATTAAGGCTTTCTTAAGAATTTCAAATGCTTCTACACAATCATCATCAAAAACAAACGGAACGTCTTTTTGCAAAAGATTAGTGAGAGGCCTAGAAATTTTAGGGAATTCTTTAATAAATCTCCTATAGAAACCAGGATGACCAAGGAAACTTCTTATACCTTTGATATATTTAGGACACATAATTTTTTCAATAGCATCAACTTTAGCTCTATCCACTTCAATATCTCTTTCGAAGATTTTATGCCTAAGACAATACCTTCATTAACCATAAAAGTGGCACTTCTCCCAATTCAATACAAGATTAGTTTCTTCACATCTGTGCAAAACTCGATCAAGGTTGCTTAAGCAATCATCAAAAGAAGTTATGTAAACGGAGAAATCATCCATGAAAACCTCAATAATCTTTTCATAAAAGTCAGAAAATATAGCAGTCATACATCTTTGAAAAGTAGCAGGTGCGTTGCATAAGCCAAAAGGCATACGTCTATAAGCAAAGGTACCAAAAGGGCATGTAAAAGTAGTTTTTTCTTGATCCTCTTGTGACACAATGAAAGGATCAAGAAGAGGGGTCTAGAGGGGGGGTGATTAGACCCTCAACAAGTAAAAGTGGAAATTTTTAAGTTCTTCAAGTTGAGGTGGAGTTTTAGCACAAGTTTAAGCATTCACAATACATTTCAAGCAAGCATGAAAAGAGTATGAGCAGCTGAAAGAGTAAAGCATGCTAATTGCAAGAAAGTAAGGGGATGGGATTGGAGTGTGCAAACGCAATGGAGACACGGAGATTTTTGGCGTGGTTCCGATAGGTTGTACAATCGTACATCCACGTTGATGCGGACTTCAACCCACGAAGGGTAATGGTTGCACGAGTCCACGGGGGGCTCCCCCCATGAAGGGTCCACGAAGAAGCAACCTTGTCTATCCCACCATGGCCATCGCCCACGAAGGACTTGCCTCACTCGGGTAGATCTCCATGAAGTAGGCGATCTCCTTGCCCTTACAAACTTCTCGGTTCAACTCCACAATCTTGTCGGAGGCTCCCAAGCGACACCTAACCAATCTAGGAGACACCACTCTCCAAAAGGTAATAGATGTTGTGTTGATGATGAACTCCTTGCTCTTGTGCTTCAATGATAGTCTCCCCAACACTCAACTCTCTCTCACAGATTTGGATATGGTGGAAAGATGATTTGAGTGGAAACCAACTTGGGGAAGGCTAGAAATCAAGAATCTTGTGGTAGGATTGGAATATATTCATCTCAACACATGAGTAGGTGGTTATCTCTCAGAAAATGTAAGCTGGAAGTGTAGGCACGTTCTGATGGCTCTTTCACATATGGAGAAGGGGGGGTATATATAGCCTCCACACAAAATCCAACCGTTACACACATTTGACCCAACTCTGTTGGACCAAATAGAAGAACTCGGTGAGACCATTTTGGTTCAAAATGTGAATGTTAGGAATCTTGGTGGGACCGACTGGAACAACTCAGTGGGACCGATGTGCTAGGGCTTAGGGAAAACATCAACTCGGTGGCACCGATTGCATCAACTCGGTTAGACCAAAGTGAAGTAACAAGGCAACAAAGAGAATGCCAAGCAAACTCGGTGGGACCGATTGCACATTTCGGTGAGACCAAAACAATGCAACAAGCAACAGAGAGTTTGCAAGGCCATCTCGGTGAGACCGAGATCCGTATCATTGTGGCCGAAGTGTTTAGGGTTTCTGGCAGTGCTATGTCAAATGAACTCGGTGGAGCCCGATAGAATATTTCGGTGGGGCCGAGTTTGACTTTGGGTTTTGGACATATTTGGAATGAGAAAGTGGTTGAGGGCTTTGGAGCAATATCACTAAGCATTTGAGCAAGTAGACCATTAAGCAACATCTCATCCCCTTTTAATAGTATTGACTTTCCTATGGATTCAGTGTGATCTTGGATCACTAAAATATAAATGAAGAGTCCTGAGCTTTTGCCAATGTGTGTCCTTAGCATTCTGAAGGGGTTCCACATCCTCTTGTCCTTTCCACGCCATTGTTGAACTTGTCTGAAATACACTAGATAAAAACATTAGTCAAACAAGAGATATGTTGACATAAATTACCAAAATCACCTAGGAGCACTTGTGCTTTCAATCCCGCCTTTTTGGTAATTGATGACAACATACATCAAAGCTTTAAATTAAAGATATACCGAGTAATGGGTAAAGCTTTGGAAAGACATGTAACATACATAAGCCCCCCCTACATGTATGCAATCGTGTCAAGGTAGAATATACGGACATGTGAATGCATAAACATGATGAGCAGGCAAAGAGTTACATGTATCTTGGCTATATGCACCAGAGCAAATGATGTGGTAAAGGAGTGTACCTCCATGTTTATGAATCCCTCTTGCAAACAATATGTACATCAGCAAGAATCATGCACATGAGTGTAATGCATATACTTACCTTGTGATCTTGAGATGACTTTGGAAGGAGTGGACTTGAGAAAACAGGGTTAGATAACACAAGAATACTCCTAATAAAGCTATTTCAGAAAACCACAAAGATACCAAGACTGGGATGACATGTAATGGGTGAGTACTTAGTACTTCCTTTAGATATAGACATGTCCCCAACGGTTTAAAGATGTGCAATGAATTCCAAAGATTTTTCTCCCCTTAAACTTGGACTCTTTTCTCCCCCTGAATCTGATATTGGATAATGGGAGAAGGTAGGGTAGGGTGAGATAAAATCAGAGCACAAAATAAGGTAATGTCAACTAAAATCAGAGCAACAAGAATTTTCAGTAGCAATAGCTAAGATCAAACATATTGACATGCCTTTCCCCTCTAAAAGACATGTGACTTCTCTCCTCTTTGTTTACAAGCATCTGTATAAGAGCTTAGATGTGCTCATATGATAAACTTTGATGTGCTCTCTCTCTCTCTCCCCCTCTGACATCAATTTCCAAGAAGGGTACTTCTGGGGCATGAGTCAAGTAGGTGTTGTCCTCGAGAGTCACTACAAAGCAATAGGTAGTCTGAGATGCTGATGGAGGATAGAATCATCGAGTGGAGCTGAAGGAAATAGACAATAAGAAATGGCAAAAAAATTCTCAGAGTTGAAATCGTTGATGCCGACTATTTTCCGTCGGTGACACCGAGATACCAGAGTCACACACAGTCCCGATCGGTGGGACCGAATCAGTCCATGTCAGTTGTAACGATGAACTATCCAGAAGAAGACCTTGTGTTTTGGTCGAGCCGATGGGTTTGGATCAGAGGGACCGAGTTCAACACAGATTAAAGATTTTTTCAACTCAGCTCACTTGGCAAATGAAATCTCACAAGGATTTGCAAGGAATTAACAGAAGGATTTGCAATGAATTGACAACAGTATCACAAAAGAAAAACAGAAAATATATATAGATGAAGTTTTTTTGTTTTAGAGGGAGACAAAATAATAAGGAACGTATGCAAGAACACAAAGTAAAAGAGCAAAGGAACACTAGAGAATTTCATCTAGAAGGGGTCGGCAACAAAGTCACCTATGTTAGAGTATATTGACTTAGGAGTCAAGTGAGACTACTTGATCATAGGTCATACTCATCATTTAATCTCAAAATGGGGTTACCATTTTTCGTTTAAGCATTTTGATGTATTCACATCTTGTTGAGTTGCTTTGACTCATGACTTGGGGTTAAGCTTCTCTAAGATGGAATGACATACCATAGGTGGTGTGTTGATCTCACTGGTACGCGTCGGTGCTATACAAACAGTTTTTAACCCCTTTCCACGACGGCATTTGGAACCGTCGCCTAGTGAGTGACAGTGATAGGAGGTCCTTCCCACATGACCCCAAAACCACCGGGGATAGGGAGCCTTGATGCATACAGTTGTCCCTATATAACCGTTTCTGATATCTCGAATATCCTGAACGTTTCATCCTTGCTACTCGTTTGTGCTTGCATTGCCATCGCAGTCGGAGTTTTGTGGTTTTACCTAAATCCAGGCAGATTCCAGGCATGAGAGTTTTCCAGGCAGATTCCATGCACGTGAGTTTTACGATGCCTGGTACATCACAAACAGTTCATGATTATAAACCGTGTACGATAGGTAGACAATCACACACATTTAGTTTTCCGGCACCATATGCGATAGTGTCTGACATCACACACGCTTTGCAAATGGCAACAGTGTGCATTGTTACACACGTTTCCTCTCCGTGAACCGTGTCGGATTATCATATATATCGCACATGCTGTGCTTTATTAACCATGTGCGCCGTAATGACCTGCACACCATAATTTCGCCCTAAGTTAATTGCTGCTATTTAAAATTGTACCTAATTGAAACTTGAAAGTAGGCTTTAGCATTATTCATATCCATTAGGTTCAAACAACCAATGCATTATTCGATTCACAGGTACATATGTTTAAGAATTACATAAGCACCAAATAAAGAATGATGAACCAGGGTTCTATACTTGTAGTATTACAGATGGTAAAGAAAGAGGCGACAGACATTCTGGTTGCTGAACAAGGTGAAGCAGAATGGCCCTATTGTGCTCTCCTGGATGCAGAAGGAACGCAGGACTCTAGCCCAACCCCTTGTGATGGCCGTCTGCCAATCATGTAGTTTGAGAGGTAATCTTGAGTAAACTGCTTCAGGATCCACTGCAAAGGAAAAAAGATTCAGACATTGTCATCTAACACAACTCATTACGGGCAGTAAAAAGAAGGCTACATGGTTCTTACTTACCATCCTGCAGTTCACTGTTGTCTTGCATAAAGTGTAAACAAATAGTTTGATTGACGTCTTTGGACCCATTTTAATAACAATCTTTATCAGTTTCCTCACTTGATGCTGGTTCATGAATATCTCAATGCCCCAGAAAGGGTTGAACTGTGGAACTTTGGCAATGATATATGTACCTAAAAGCACCAAGTTGATATTAGAAGCTAAACAACAATTGAAAAATGATGTAGTACAACACTGCCTCCATCCCATTATATAAGATTTTATTACATGTATATCTAGACATCATTAGAACATTGAGGTAACACTCTTCCTTGCTGCTATGTAGCCTGGGATTGCATATTTAGTCATTCAGTACAACGTATGTTGCTATGTAGCCTCAGATATATTAAATATGGCCCTAGTTAACCTACTGATAAATGGGTTATAGATATATTCAGTGAAATGTCTGATTGGACGATTAATCCCTTATCAACCCCAGGGGATATGGCCAGCTACCGATATCCTGAATAGTGAGTACATATAAGCAATGCAATGAAAATAACCTTGATGGAAAACAACACTGTTCTCAATATTGTCTTGCATGAGTACATATAGAGGCATGTTAAGCACAACAGGCTAAACATCAACCAAATATATCCATGGTAGACAACATAATCTACCAATGATAGCTTCAGTGTGCAGGCTTAAGCATGCTAGTTAAGCAAAACAAGAAGTGGAAAGGTGTGTTAACTGCATCAGGCATAACATTTAAAAACAAGTAAATAGTCATTCAAACTGGTATTGTGCAGGTCTAAAGTGCTCTAGTTATTGTTAAAAAAATGAAAAGGCATGTTAACTGCAATATCCTTAACAACAACCAAATATCGTAATTCATGGTGGTATTGTTGAAACTGTTATTGATGAAATTGAACTGCACAATAGTTGCACATATAGAGTATCTCATTGTGAAGAACTGAAATAAACAAGTCATAAGGCCATCTCTCGCCGATCCTTTAAAAGTTAAAGGACTAAAACCCTTAGTGGATATATATATGGGACAATTGCATTTTTACCCCTAGTTGGTTCATACCCACGGGTTTTGCCCTTACTTTTCGAGCTTGCTCAGTTTTGCCCTTACTTTTTCCGTCGTGGTCCCTCGAATGCCCTTTGACCATTTGACCAAAACTTTGAAAATTCATAACTAATTCATATAAACTCAGAAAAGTGCAAATAAGATATCAAAATGTTCAGATAAACATTACCCTTATGTGCATATCATTTGCATTTGGGACAAAAGCACCCTTTTAAACTACCTGAGGTAATTAATGTTATTAACATTATTTAAAATAAAAAGGTATAAACAATATTTTTTTCATGAATAAAAATTACATGCAAATGTAGGTGATGTTTCCTGAACATCCAGATATCTTATTTTCATTGTTCCGAGTTCGTATCATCTTGTTATGAATGTTCTAACGACTTTGACCATTATTTGGAAACTTCATAACAAATTGATACGAACTCAGAAAATGCAAATAAGATATCAGGATGTTCAGGAAACATCACCTACATTTGCATGTAATTTTTATTCATGAAAAAATATTGTTTATACCTTTTTATTTTTAATAATGTTAATAACATTACTTACCTCAGGTAGTCTAAAGGGTGCTTTTGTCTTGAATGCAAATGATATGCACATAATGGTAATGTTTATCTGAACATTTTGATATCTTATTTGCATTTTTCTGAGTTCATATGAATTAGTTATGAATTTTCAAAGTTTTGGTCAAATGGTCAAAGGGCATTCGAGGGACCTCGACGGAAAAAGTAAGGGCAAAACTGAGCAAGCTCAAAAAGTAAGGGAAAAACCCATGGGTAGGAACCAACTAGGGAAAAAATGCAATTGTCCCTATATATATACTCCAGCAATTTTTGGCCTTTTCTAGTCGATCCCCTAAACTTAACGTTGTAAGCTTCAATTTGATCAAGTTCAAAGCAGGTTCAACCAAAAGTAGCATGCATTCAAACATAAACATAGATAGTTTTGCATAACTGAACATAAAACATAAATTTAAACTAAGCTAAACTACTTTTGGTTGAAGTAGAGGTCGAGCCAATCCTTCCTCGTCATGTACGGTGTGCTGCGAGCCGGGTCCGGGCCGGTGCCATCGTCGGGGTCGTTGGGGAAGGCACTCCTCCACTCGTCAATGTCGATCTCCTCGTCCTCGGGGTCCACCTCGATGCCCTCCACACCGTCGCCGCTGCCTTCGACCTCATCATCGAAGGAGAGCACGATAACCTCGCTGCCCTCCGTGCCGTCGTCCTCACCGCCTTCGACCTCGTCATCAGAGGAGAGCGCGATAACCTCGCCGCCCTCCGTGCCGTCGTCCTCACCGCCTTCGACCTCGTCATCGGAGGAGAGCGCGATAACCTCGCCGCCCTCCACGCCGTCAAAGATCGCTCGCTCCGCCTCCATGAGCTCCGGATGCTGCCGGCGGAGCTCTTGCATGTAGGCCTCATCGGCGGCCTCGACCTCGAGGCGCTCCCAGGCCTCGCGGTCCTCCCGTGCCATAGCCGAGCTCACCACCCTGGCTCCGGCGGAACAAGGTCGACCAGACATGTGCCAAAGGGGAAATTGAGCCTAGCCGCCGCGCCGTGGTAGCAGACCTGCCAGCGGTCGAACTCCATGGCCGCGAGCTCAGCCGTGTGGAAGCTACCGAGCCACCGGCGGGTGTGGGTCTCCCGATCTGTAATCTCGATGACCCACGTCCCCACCGCCGCTGCCAGACCCCGAGGAAGGACCTCGTCGGCTGCCGGGTCTGAGGAAGGATGGGGAAGTCCTCGGACCGGCGTAGGGGTGCGGCGGTGGGCGGATCGGGGGACCGACGACGTCGGATTGAGCCCGCGGAGGACGACGGGGACACCTCAGCGGCCACCTTACCGGCGTCGGGCAAAAAGGCCGCGATAAACCTCTTTTTGGCCATTGGCTCCTCGAGCTCCCCGGTACATAGGTAGAGGTTGAGGATGGAGGCGCCGACGATGGCGGCAACCTACCAATGGTTTCGAGGGTTGTGTGTGTCTGTGTGAGAGGAGGTTTTGGGGAGTGTGTGGAGGGTGGCGGGGGGGCAAGGTGGTGTTTGAGGAAATACTGCGGCAACTGAAAATTTTACTAGGCGGGAGTAACAAGGCGGGGCTACTGAAAATTTGGATGAAGGGCGAGCAGATATTTTTGAGATTGCGAGGGATGCAGAGGTGGGAGTAAAATGCTGGGGCTAGTGAAAATTTGAATCAAGGGACTGAAGCAGAGCGGGAGTAATAGACATCGCACATGGTCCACACATACTAATTGTGTGCTATCAAACATTAAAACCTTCCAGGTGGTAGATATTTTTGAGATTACGAGGCAGTAATATTTTCAAAATTGCGAGGGATGTAGAGGCGGGAGTATTTGGGGAGCGATCTAGTGTGCTTGACACGCCGGCTGTAGACTATAGCCTATGCACCTTCTCGCGTAAGCCATATGCGTACTATACACCGGCGGTGCTCCATGATATTTTGTACTACATCTCACACGGTTGGCGATAATAAGCTATGTGGGATCTACTTGATTTTTCATCTTGATTTGAATTACATAATAGGGTCACGGTGGCAATGGACGGTGTTTGAATCGCTAGACCTTTTATCTACAGTGAACATGCAACTATATGTGTGTCGTAAAAGAATTAGAATTATTCAGGGTTAGTTTGGACATTTTTTACATTAAACTGGTTTTCTAGCCATTTCAGGTGCACAATTCAAAATTAAACTACATGCACATGCTCCGGTGCATATAAATTGATTGAAAATTCAAATCTGTGTCCTTGGGTGCATGCTTAGGCCCCATGCAAGAAATGGGAATGAATTTCAAACACCAGGGCACTGTTGATTGCCGACAAAATGTTGAGATACCTGGTTTTTAAATTCTAGTAAATCCAAAACTCGTCTGAAATTCATGAAACTTGGCATGGTATCATGGAGCGGCATCAACATGTCGTGGTAAATTTTTTCCCATTTGGGGACAAGTTTGGGTATAAGCTTCTCACAAACCAGAGCTTCTCACAACAAGCATGATGGTTTCGGTATGGAATGATATCCGTTGCCTCTTATTGCTTTCAAAAAATTTCTAGTGCCAACATAGAACAACAGGAGTGTTGTGTTAAGTTTTGGAAATTTTCGGGGTTCGTTTGGACATTTTTATACATTAACTGGGTTTTCTAGGCATTTTATATGCATAATTCAAATTTGAAATACATGCAAATGCCCAGTGCATACAAATTGGTTGAAAAATCAAATCTGTGTCCTTGGGTGCATGCTTAGGTCCCATGCAAGAAAAGGGAATGAATTTCAAACACCAGGGCATTGTTGATTGCAGGCAAAATGTTGAGATACCTGGTTTTTAAATTCTAGTAAATCCAAAACTCGTCTGAAATTCATGAAACTTGGCATGCTATCATGGAGCGGCATCAACATGTCGTGGTAAATTTTTGTCCCATTTGGGGCAGGTTTGGGTACAAGCTTCTCACAAACCAAAGCTTCTCACAACAAGCGTGACGGTTTCGGTAGGGAACGTGCCACCTTTGGGGACGAAACGATATCCTTTGCCTCTTATTGCTTTCAAAATTTTTCTAGTGTCAACATAGAAAAACAGGAGTGTTGTCTTTAATTTTGGAATTTTTCGGTGTTCGTTTGGCCTTTTTATACATTAATTGGGTTTCTGGGCATTTAATGTGCATAATTCAAATTTGAACTACAAGCACATGCTCCAGTGCACCAAAGTTGGTTGAAAAATCACATGTGTGTCCTTGGGTAAATTTCTAGGTCCCATGCAAGAAATGAGAATGAAATTGAAACACCAGGCCACTGTTGATTGCCGGCAAAATGTTGAGGTGCCTGATTTTTAAATTCTAGTAAATACAAAACTCGTCTAAAATTCATGAAACTTGGCATGCTATCATATGGAGCGGCATCAACATGCCGTGGTAAATTTTTTGTCCCATTTGGGGCAGGTTTGGGTATAAGCTTCTCACAAACCAGAGCTTCTCACAACAAGCGTGATGGTTTTGGTAGGGAACGTGCCACCTTTGGGGACGGAATGATATCCGTTGCCTCTTATTGCTTTCAAAATTTTTCTAATGTCAACATAGAACAACAGGAGTGTTGTGTTTAATTTTGGATTTTTTTGGGGTTCGTTTGGCCTTTTTTATACATTAATTGGGTTTCTGGGCATTTAATGTGCATAATTCAAATTTGAACTACAAGCACATGCTCCAGTGCACCAAAGTTGGTTGAAAAATCACATGTGTGTCCTTGGGTGAATTTCTAGGTCCCATGCAAGAAATGGGAATGAAATTGAAACACAAGGGCACTGTTGATTGCCAGAAAAACGTTGAGATGCCTGGTTTTTAAATTCTAGTAAATCCAAAACTTGTCCAATATTCATGAAAGTTGGCATGCTATCATATGGAGCGGCATCAACATGCCATGGTAAATTTTTTGTCCCATTTGGGGCAGGTTTGGGTATAAGCATCTCACAAACGGGAGCTTCTCACAACAAGCATGATGGTTTCGGTAGGGAATGTGCCACCTTTGGGGATGGAACGATATCCATTGCCTCTTATTGCTTTCATAATTTTTCTAGTGTCAACATAGAACAATAGGAGTGTTGTGTTTAATTTTGGAATTTTCCGGGGTTCGTTTGGCCTTTTCATACATTAATTGGGTTTCTGGGCATTTAATATGCATAATCTAAATTTGAACTGCAAGCACATGCTCCAGTGCACCAAAGTTGGTTGAAAAATCACATGTGTGTCCTTGGGTGAATTTCTAGGTCCCATGCAAGAAATGGGAATGAAATTCAAACACCAGGGCACTGTTGATTGCCGGCAAAATATTGAGATGCCTGGTTTTTAAATTATAGTAAATCCAAAACTTGTCTGAAATTCATGAAACTTGGCATGCTATCATGGAGCGGCATCAACATGCCGTGGTAAATTTTTTGTCCCATTTGGGGCAGGTTTGGGTATAAGCTTCTCACAACAAGCGTGATGGTTTCTGTAGGGAACATGCCACCTTTGGGGACGGAATGATATTCGTTGCCTCTTATTGCTTTCAAAAATTTTCTAGTGTCAACATAGAACAACAGGAGCGTTGTGTTTATTTTTGGAATTTTTCGGGGTTCATTTGGCTTTTTTATACATTAATTGAGTTTCTAGGCATTTAATATGCATAATTCAAATTTGAACTACGAGCACATGCTCCAGTGCGCCAAAGTTGGTTGAAAAATCACATGTGTGTCCTTCGGTGAATTTCTAGGTCCCATGCAAGAGATGTGAATGAAATTCAAACACCAAGGCACTGTTGATTGCCAGCAAAACGTTGAGATGCCTGGTTTTTAAATTCTAGTAAATCCAAAACTCATTTGAAATTCATGAAACTTGGCATGCTATCATAAACCAGAGCTTCTCACAAACCAGAGCTTCTCACCACAAGCGTGATGGTTGAGGGAGTCCTGGATTAAGGGGTCCTCGGATGTCCGACCTATGTGATATGGGCCGGACTGATGGGCCATGAAGATACAAGACAGAAGACTTCCTCCCATGTCCGGATGGGACTCTCCTTTGCGTGGATGGCAAGCTTGGCATTTAGATATGAAGATTCCTTCCTCTATGAACCGACTCTGTACAAACCCTAGTCCCCTCCGGTGTCTATATAAACCAGAGGGTTTAGTATGTAGAGGCAATCATAATCATACATGCTAGATTTCTAGGGTTTAGCCATTACGATCTCGTGGTAGATCAACTCTTGTAATCCTCATATTCATCAAGATCAATCAAGCAGGAAGTAGGGTATTACCTCCACCGAGAGGGCACGAACCAGGGTAAACATCGTGTCCCCCGTCTCCTGTTACCATCGACCTTTGAGGCATAGTTTGGGACCCCCTACCCGAGATCCGCCGGTTTTGACACCGACATTGGTGCTTCATTGAGAGTTCCGCTGTGACATCGGCGACAGGGTCAATGGCTCACCTTGTTATCAAGGACAATATCACCTCCGGAGGAGCCCTGGCCTCAGGCCAAACCCTCCGGCTGGGCAGCTTTACTATGGCCGCCCGTTCAGCCGTTAAGCCGACGATGACTTCTCAAGTCATTGAAAATCGTCTCCGTATGGTCCCAGAATACTCCAAACGGATGGATCCCGCGCGCCTTTAAACAAACTTTTGGATCGCATCGCCGCCATGGGATTCGCTACAGACTATGATCAGATTGGGCTTAAACCCGATCAGAGAGAAATCAAATCTCCGCCGATCACCCATCAGATAGCGGTCATAGAGGAGGAAAACAACAACTTTTCCCCCACATTGAAGACAAGCTATGTTCAAATTTCCGAGCTCCAAGAGTCGGACACCCGTTTGCGGGATGACACTCTAAACTTCGAACCGGGCGCCGAGCTTGGAAAATCATCTGACATTCCGGAGCCTGAACTAATAAGCTTAGAAGTTTTTCAAACTCCGGACTCCACATCGGGTCAGGGTTCGGATTTAAAGCCACCCACCCACCACAAGCAATATTTGCCAAGCAATTCCGTCCCTCCGGATATATGCGACCTCATGTACATACGACAATAGTCTCAGGAAAGAGTCCACCACTTTTGGGCTAGATTCCTCCTTGTCAAAGACAAGATTAAAGATTGCTGCGACGAGGACGCGACTTTAGTATTCTGCAATAATTGCACGGACGAAGGAATCCTCAACACCATCAACCGCCGTCACGTATTACACTTCACTGACTTGGCAACCAGCCGCCTTGGTCCTTAATCCAATTGTGGATGGCTTTCGGCTCACTAAAGTGCTCATGGACGGTGGCAGCGGACTAAACCTCATCTACGAGGACACACTCAACAAAATGGAAATAGATAGGAGCCGCATCGACGAAAGCAATACGACCTTCCGGGGAATCATTCCATGTCGAGAGGCGCGATGCGCGGGGAAAATTACACTCGACATGGTATTTGGCACGCTGGAGAACTATCGGTCCAAAGAGATAACCTTCCAAGTGGCCCCTTTCAACAGTGGATACCACGCCCTATTGGGGCGAGATGCATTCACACACTTCCAAGATATACCTCACTACGGGTACATGAAGCTCAAGATGCCCGTGCCCAATGGTATTATCACCCTTGTCAGTGATCCGGACATAGCACTCCGCGCTGAAAACAAAACCGCATCGCTGGCCCTCGAGGCACTGTCCGAGGCCGTCGCGGCTGAAGAGTTAACCGCACTACGCTCCATGGTGGATAGGGACGATGTAATCCTTGATAAACGACCCAAATCCACCTCCTTCAAACCAGCAGACGAAATAGTGAAATTTCAAGTCCACCCGACGGATCCCAACAAGACAGCTTCCATCGGGGCGCAGCTGGACCCAACGGTCGACGCCGCACTACGAGCGTTCCTACGCGAGAACTGGGACATATTCTCCTGGCACCCTTCTGATATGCCAGGAATCCCAGCAAGTTGGCCGAACATAGCCTCAATATATTGAAGGGATACAAGCCAGTCAAGCACACATTGC
This sequence comes from Triticum dicoccoides, assembly GCF_002162155.2. Taxonomy (NCBI): domain Eukaryota; kingdom Viridiplantae; phylum Streptophyta; class Magnoliopsida; order Poales; family Poaceae; genus Triticum; species Triticum dicoccoides. The sequence continues at coordinate 473,126,574 of NC_041385.1, forward strand.
GGCGCTTTTCTGAACCCAAATGGCAAGCTATGGGGGAGGAGCTAGCCAAGTTAGTCGAGGCTGGATTCATCAGAGAAATAAAACATCCGGACTGACTAGCAAACCTGGTGATGGTGCCGAAGAAGGATAAATCCTGGCGCCTGTGCGTCAATTTCAAAGACCTCAACAAGGCCTGCCTAAGGATCCCTTCCCCCTCCCCCGCATCGATCAGATTATTGATGCTACTGCAGGACACGACTCACTGGGTTTCCTCGATGCATACTCTGGACTCATTGTATCTATTTTGGTTAATGTGCATGGCATGTTGTTCATATCATCAGCCACATCAGTAAGATAAAATAGGAGATGACAAGGTGCAAACATGGTCTACTTCACCACACATTAGATTATAGATCCACAAAAACAAGCATACATATAGGGAGTATTGAGTAATGTGCATGGTATGAATAAGGAATTTGGTTTTACAAGTAAAACTTGGAACTTACGGTTGTTGCGAACATGCATTTTGATAGAAACATCAATCTAAATAGCAGTTAATGATAGGGAGTATGAGCAAATTAAACAACAGTTGAGGATAAAGGCTTTAGAAGGACTGACTTACATTAACAGTTAACACCATCTTTATAATGCCCTTCTCCGTGTCAAGGTAAGGATAACTCAAGAATTTCAGCACAAAATCTTCTTCATAAGCATTGCATGTACTCTACATTTTGTAGAGAGTAATTATAGATATGATAATACTAGAAGGGATAGAGGATAACGAAGATAAGATGCAGATTGATGCTACACAATCAACTACCAATCCCTGGAAGTACAAGCATTGCAGGACAAAATGTACTGACAAGAGCAATGGGCTACACTTCTGCACTGGCATTGTCTGTGTATTCAACTTTTTGGTAAGATTAAATATAGATCTGATATTTTTTAGTAAATGGTGGGCGAGGGAGATAAGATGCTGAATGCTACATAATGAACCAATCCCTCTTCCCATAATATAAGAGTGTTTTGAACACTGGTGTACTGTACAAAACATTCTTATATTATGGGACGGAGGGAGTAGCTGTTAATGTAAGTACAGTGATAGACGACATTCAGTCCTTACAGGAGGACTACAGAGCTAAACCTCTTCAAAAACATTGGGTTGATTCTAAATTTATGTAAGAGTCCATACGGATCTTATAATGTCCACCAAATGGATGATAACAAGGCTAACATGTGCAGTGGTGCTACATAATCAACCAGCTATGAAAGTAAGTATGGTCATACAGGGCAAGAGGTACTCACAAGAGCAATGCAGTGTGCAGTATAGTTGCGAGATTCTGTGGTCCCTTGAGAATGAATGCTCTTCTGCAAACAATTTTCGTACAAGGGAGACGGTAAGGCACATGCAGAAATGTAGTTCAAATTTTGACATGATATCATAGATAGTACCTTACGCTGTAGACGAGACCAATGTGTAACAAGATTATTCCAGTCACTGCCTGATAAATGTAGCACCAGTGACATTACATAAATTTCATTTAGAGGCTTGCCATCGAAGTGCGCTTGCCTTAGGTAGGAATGATACTTCATCAACGAGTGCTTGAAAAGCACAACCAACCCTTGGTCGTCTTGACTATCCAGTTTGGTCCTCACCTATTTAAAAGAATGAAATCTTGTGTCTTCTGTCAGCAGAAACATATGCAATAATTACCATGACTAACTTAGTACTTACACGTAAGTTGCGAAGGAAGACTGGAAATTGTTCTGTGTCTGTGGTATAATCTTTCCATGAAGGAAAGATGCACACAAAGTTCCTGACAACAATATAAGCTTCGTCTTCTAAACTGGGAAGAAATGGAACAGGGGTCCTATTTGCTGCAATTGGGGCTCTCTCTCATTCGAAAAGGTATTTGGTGTACTCTTTGCTGGAATGGGGGTTTTCCGTCGTAGAGCTGGTGCTATGTCAACTGGCATCATCATACTTTTTGCTACAGTTGGGATCTGCTGAGTTGGGGCATCAGAGATGACCAGTGTAGTAAGGCTAGAGTCTGCTAGAGTTAGGGCCTTGTTTTGTGGGTCAGGTGATATTGCAACTACACCTAATGGGCTATTTGATTTATCAGGTGTCACTACATTTTCCAAATACTTTGCTCGTGCTCCTCCATGATCAGCAATCGCCCTCTTCCTTTTGAACGTCTGATATACAAGAACAACATTTGAGGTAAATATAGTATGATGACAGATGGAATATGTACTGAAAATGGATAGGCATGGCGTATTCACATACAAGATATGTAAACTAAGCTAATGGAGTGCAACAAAGTAGAAGCAATGCAAAGCATCAGTTGCAAGATATGTGCGACCAATATAACCTTGGAAAGTTAGACCAAGCACCTTGATGGGTGAATAAGATAGGGCATCTGCCTCTGACTCCTCCACTAGGGAGCTACATTGACTTAGGTCTCCCTCTAGCTCAAAATCGCTGTTAGGATCATATTCTGAGCATGAATCTGTAGGTGGAGAGCGTTTGCATTGCATTGCATCTAGACTTGATTTCAGTCACTTAATGCCAAGTTTGACAACCATGGCATTGTTCTGCTTTATTCTTTTCATGTGCGCAAGCTCATAATCATTATGATGATGTTCAGTATCTGAGATTCATGAAAACATAAAAAGTAGTCAGATTATCTATGGAATGCATTGCGGATTAAACTCGGAGAGTGTCTCCCTATAAACCCCTGCATATGCAAAGTTCACCCCCAACCGTGCTGACCATACCACACACAAAAATACAAACCTCTTATGTCATATAACAGGCAAACACACATTTCAAAACTGAAGGAACATTAGAATCATATCAAATTCGTATTTGAACAAATAAACTAAGGAATTATGAGTGGCATAATGTTTAGCTTCAAGGGTGGAGTGCTGGTAGTGCGACACAAAGCAAGTAGGCAGATTGTATTCCATGTAAAAGATCATAGTCTATGTAAAAGGTGGAAATTGCACTTTCTTTCTATACAATGCAGTGTTCGTTGCCCACATATGATGGAAGAGATCACACAGAGAAATACTATTCACTCATGTTTGCGGTTCCAGTATTTTGAAACAGGGTGGTCCACCCTAAAAGAATATTGACAACAAATATGACAAGGCAAACACAGAGGTAGTGAATCAATCATTACTTGTGAGCTTACTAGGACAAGTATGCAGAATTGTAACTGCAGTAAGAGACCGTCCAAAATCTGAATCAAGAAGTTGGTCTAGCACTTATTGTTTGCAACTAATCGATGTGAATAATAGAATATCATATCGAATGACTAAGAAAGACCCGTAAAATTGTCAACAAACCTGGCCTGCAGTAGTAATCTAGGTCAATGTCACTATGACCAACAATCCAAAATGACTAGTGTCTGTTCCTAGGGCTGGTTTGAAACCCTGTGAACTTTACAGGTACTAAAGATTACTGAAATACATCTGAACCATTAAGTGTAGGTAGCACTCAATACACAACAAACCGTAATGACAGTCCTGCCTAATGAGTAATGAATCAATTAGAAAATGGGTGATGAGGAGTGGTTGCTGAATATTGAGGATGTATCTCATGATAAATCGGGTTGGCTTGGTGGCTATTGCACGCCTAAGCCCTGAACGGATTGGGAAGGTAGGCACGGCGGTGCGCCCGGGCAACGGTGTGCTACCTAGCATAATTCTCAATGTAATTTTCTTTATTGTGGCATGAATGTTCAGATCCAAATGATACAAAATAAAAGTTCATATTAACATGAAAAAATAGTGAAACTTCAAGCATACTAATCAAAGTAATCATGTCTTCTCAAAATAACATGGCCAAAGAAATTTATCCCTACAAAATCATATAGTCTGGCTGTTGCTCTATCTTCATCACACAAAGTATTTAATCATGCACAACCCCGATGACAAGCCAAGAAATTGTTTCATACTTTAATAATCTCAAACTTTTTCAACTTTCACGCAATACATGAGCGTGAGCCATGGACATAGCACTATATGTGGAATAGAATGGTGGTTGTGGAGAAGACAAAAAGAAGAATATAGTCTCACATCAACTAGGCATATCAACGGGCTATGGAGATGACCATCAATAGATATCAATGTGAGTGAGTAGGGATTGCCATGCAACGGATGCACTAGAGCTATAAATATATGAAAGCTCAACAAAAGAAACTAAGTGGGTGTGCATCCAACTTGCTTGCTCACGAAGACCTAGGGCACTTTGAGGAAGCCCATCACTGGAATATACAAGCCAAGTTCTATAATGAAAAATTCCCACTAGTATATGAAAGTGACAACATATGAGACTCTCCATCACGAAGATCATGGTGCTATTTTGAAGCACGAGTGTGGAAAAAGAGATAGTAGCATTGTCCCTTCTCTCTTTTTCTCTCATTTTATTTATTTTTTTCTTTTTCTTTTTCTTTTTTTTCTTTTTTTTCGTTGGCCTTTTTTTCTTTTTGGCCTTTCTCTTTTTTTTCCTTTTTTTCTTTTTGTAAAGTCCGAAGTCTCATCCCGACTTGTGGGGGAATCATAGTCTTCATCATCCTTTCCTCACTAGGACAATGCTCTAATAATGAAGATCATCACACTTTTATGGATTTACAACTCAAAGCTAGAACAAGATATGACTCTATATGAATGCCTCCGGCGGTGTACTGGGATATGCAATGAATCAAGAGCGACATGTATGAAAATTATTAAGGTGGCCTTGCCACAAATACAATGTCAACTACATGATCATGCAAAGAGCAATATGACAAAAGTAATGCGTGTCATATGAACGGACCGGTGGAAAGTTGCATGGCAATATATCTCGGAATGGCTATGGAAATGCCATAATAGGTAGGTATGGTGGCTGTTTTTGAGGAAGGTAAATGGTGGGTGTATGGTACCGGCGAAAATTTTGCGGCACAAGAAAGGCTAGCAATGATGGGAGGATGAAAGGGTGTGTATAATCCATGGACTCAACATTAGTCAAAAGAACTCATGTACTTGTTGCAAAAATCTTGAAGTCATCAAAAACCAAAGCACTACGTGCATGCTCCTATGGGGATAGATTGGTAGTAAAATACCATCGCTCGTCCCCGACCGCCACTCATAACGAAGACAATCAATAAATAAAATTTTGCTCCAACTTCATCACAAAGCGGTTCACCATACGTGCATGCTACAGGAATCACAAACTTCAACACAAGCATTCTTTAAATCCATAATCACCCAACTAGCATGACTTTAATATCACTACCTCCATGTCTCAAAACAATTATCAAGCATCAAATTGATCATAGCATCCAATTCACTTTCTATGATAGTTTTTATTATACCCAACTTGGATGTTCATCATTCTAGGACCAACTTTAAAACCATAGCAAATACCATGCTGTTCTAAAAGACTCTCAAAAATATATAAGTGAAGCATGAGAGACTAGTAATTTCTTCAAAATTAAGTCACCACTGTGCTCTAAAAAATATAAGTGAAGCACCAGAGCAAAAACTATCAAGCTCAAAAGATATAAGTGAAGCACATAGAGTATTCTAGCAAATTCTAATCAAATAGGCTTCTCCCAAAAAGTGTGTACAGTAAGGATGATTGTGGTAAACTAAAAAGCAAAGACTAATATAATACACGACGCTCCAAGCAAAACACATATCTTGTGGCGAATAGAAATATAGCTCCAAGTAAAGTTACCAATGAACGAAGACGAAAGAGGGGATGCCTTCCCGGGGCATCCCCAAGCTTAGGCTTTTCACTATCCTTGAATATCTTGGGGTTCCTTGGTCATCCCCAAGCTTAGGCTCTTACCACCCTTTATTCCATAGTCCATAAAAGCTTTACCCAAGACTTGAAAACTTCACAACACAAAACTCAACAGGAAATCTTATAAGCTCTGTTAGTGAAAGAAAACAAAACCACCACATAAGGTACTGTAATGAACTCATTCTTTATTTATTTTGGTGTTAAACCTACTGTATTCCAACTTCTCTATGGTTTATAAACTATTTTATTGGCCATAGATGCATTGAAATAAGAAAACAACACATGAAAAACAGAATCTGTCAAAAACAGAACAGTCTGTAGAAATCTGTAACTAACGCAAACTTCTGGAACTCTAAAATTCCTACCAAAATAGGAAGTCCTGGAAAATTTGTTTATTGAACAGAAGCAAAAAGAATCAACGCAAAAGCATGTTTCTGTGATTTAACAAAATTATATTCGTGCGTGCAAAGTTTCTGTTTTTCAGCAGAATCAAATCAACTATCATCATAGGTTATCCTATAGGTTCTACTTGGCACAAACACTAATTAAAAAGATAAAAACACGTCTAAACAGAAGGTAGAATCAAGAATTATTACTAAACATGAGCAAAAACAAAAAACATAAAGAAAATTGGGTTGCCTCCCAACTAGCGCTATCGTTTAACGCCCCTAGCTAGGCATAAAAGCAAAGATAGATCTAACGGGTGCCATCTTTGGCACTAAATTCATAAGTATCCTGCATGATAGATTCATAAGGTAATTCGAGTTGCTTTCTTGGAAAGTTCTCCATGCCTTTCTTTAATGGAAATTGGAATCTACTATTCCCTTCCTTCATATCAATAATCGCGCCAATCGTTCTAAGGAAAGGTCTACCAAGAATTATAGGGCAAGAAAGATTGCAATCTATATCAAGAACGATAAAATCTACGGGCACCAAATTTCTATTTGCAACAATAAGAACATCATTTATCCTTCCCATTGGCTTTTTAATGGTGGAATGCGCAAGGTGCAAATTTAAAGAGCAATCATCAAGATCATGGAAACCTAGAATATCACATAAAGTTTTCGGAATCGTGGAAACACTAGCACCCAAATCACACAAAGCAAAACACTCATGATCTTTAATTCTAATCTTTATAGTAGGTTCCCACTCATCATTAAGTTTTCTAGGTATAGAAACTTCCAAATTAAGTTTTTCATCATAAGATTGCATCAAGGCATCAACAATATGTTTGGTAAAAGCTTTATTTTGACTATAAGCATGAGGAGAATTAACAACGGATTTCAACAAGGAAATACAAATTTCTAAGGAACAATTATCATAATCAAATTCCTTAAAATCCGAAATAGTGGGTTCATTGTTATCTGAAGTTGTGGCTTCTCCAATCCCACTTTTACCAAATTTAGCATCAAGATCTAAAAACTCCGAATTCTTGGGATGCCTTCTAGGCAAAGTTGATTCATCATAAGTCCCATAATTATCAAAATTCATATTGCAAAACATAGATCTAATAGGAGATGCATCAATAACTTTAAGATCCTCATCATTATTTACATGGAAACTAGAAGAACACGCTTTTATAAAGCTATCTTTTTTAGCACGCAATCTAGCGGTTCTTTCCTTGCACTCGTCAATGGAAATTCTCATTACTTTGAGAGACTCATTGATATCATGCTTAGGAGGAGAAGATCTAAGTTTAAGAGAATCAACATCAAGCGAAAGTCTATCAACATTCCTAGCCAAATCATCAACTTTGAGCAATTTTTCTTCAAGCAAAGCATTAAAATTCTTTTGAGAAATCATAAATTCTTTCACACTATTCTCAAAATCAAAGGGCATCTTATTAAAATTACCATAGGAATTATTGTAGGAATTTCCATAATTATTAGAGGGATTACTAGGGAACGGTCTACCATTAAAGTTTCCTATATAAGGATTGTTTCCAAAACTATTCCTACCAACAAAATTCACATCCATAGGTTCATTATTATTCTCAATAAAAGAAGACAAAGGCATATCATTGGGATCAAGAGGAGTATTTTTAGTAGCAAACAATTTCATAAGTTCATCCATCTTTCCACTCAAAACATTGATTTCTTCTATAGCATGCACTTTTTTTGTAGCATCTCCTAATGCGCTCTTTTGGTGTGCCATTGAGAATAATTAGCCATAACATTATCAAGAAGTTTTGTAGCATCTCCTAACGTGATTTCCATAAACGTGCCTCCCGCGGCCGAATCTAAGAGATTTCTAGAAGCAAAGTTCAAACCGGCATAAAATTTTTGTATGATCATCCATAAATTAAAACCATGAGTAGGGCAATTGCGAAGCATCAATTTCATTCTTTCCCAAGATTGGGCAACATGCTCATGATCAAGTTATTTAAAATTCATGATATCATTCCTAAGAGTGATGATCTTAGCGGGAGGAAAATATTTAGAGATAAAACCATCCTTGCACTTGTTCCAAGAATCAATACTATTTTTAGGCAAAGACGAAAACCAAAATTTAGCACGATCTCTAAGTGAAAACAGAAATAACTTCAATTTGACAATATTGTTGTCCGTATCTTTCTTCTTTTGCATATCACACAAATCAACAAAATTGTTTAGATGAGTAGTGGCATCTTCACTAGGAAGGCCGGCAAATTGATCTTTCATAACAAGATTCAGCAAAGCAGTATTGATTTCACAAGACTCAACATCATTAAGAGGAGCAATCGGAGTACTAAGGAAATCATTATTATTGGTATTCGAGAAATCACACAATTTGGTATTATCTTGCGCCATGGCAACAAGTAATCCAACACACAAGCAAACAGAAAAAGGCAAGCGAAAGAGAGAGGAGGAGATTGCAAAAGAGAGGGCGAATAAAACCACAAGGGTGAAGTGGGGGAGAGGAAAACGAGAGGCAAATGGCAAATAATGTAAATGCGAGGGAGATGGGGTTTGTGATGGGTACTTGGTATGTCTTGACTTGAGCGAAGACCTCCCCGGCAACGGCGCCAGAAATCGCACGTTGGCGGGAGGTCGAATCTTGACTTGACTTGGTGGAAGCCTCCCCGGCAACGGCGCCAGAAATCCTTCTTGCTACGTCTTGAGCTTGCATTGGTTTTCCTCGAAGAGGAGAGGGTGATGCAGCAGAGTAGCGTAACTATTTCCCTCAGTTTTTGAGAACCAAGGTATCAATCTAGTAGGAGGCTCCTCAAAAGTCCCACACACCTACACAAACAAACTGAGAACTCACAACCAACACAATAAAGGGGTTGTCAATCCCTTCACGGCCACTTGCGAAAGTGAGATCTAATAAAGATAGTAAGATAAGATAAATATATTTTTGGTATTTTATAATATAGATGCAAAAAGTAAAGATGCAAATAAATGTAGATTGGAAGCAAATATGATAAGAGATAGACCCGGGGGCCATAGGTTTCACTAGTGGCTTCTCTCAAGATAGCATAAGTATTACGGTGGGTGAACAAATTACTGCCGAGCAATTGATAGAAAAGCGAATAATTATGAGATTATCTAGGCATGATCATGTATATAGGCATCACGTCCATAACAAGTAGACCGACTCCTGCCTGCATCTACTACTATTACTCCACACATCGACCGCTATCCAACATGCATCTAGAGTATTAAGTTCATAAGAACAGAGTAACACATTAAGCAAGATGACATGATGTCGAGGGATAAACTCAAGCAATATGATATAAACCCCATCTTGTTATCCTCGATGGCAACAATATAATACGTGCCTTGCAACCCTTTCTGTCACTGGGTAAGGAAACCGCAAGATTGAACCCAAAGCTAAGCACTTCTCCCATGGCAAGAAAGAGCAATCTAGTAGGCCAAACCAAATTGATAATTCGAAGAGACTTGCAAATATAACTCAATCATACATAAAAGAATTCAGAGAAGATTCAAATATTATTCATAGATAAACTTGATCATAAACCCACAATTCATCAGATCTCGACAAACACACCGCAAAAAGAGTTTACATCGAATAGATCTCCACAAGAGTGGGGGAGAACATTGTATTGAGATCCAAAAGGAGAGAAGAAGCCATCTAGCTAATAACTATGGACCCGTAGGTCTGTGGTAAACTACTCACAACTCATCAGAGGGGCAAGGATGTTGATGTAGAAGCCCTCCGTGGTCGATTCCCACTCCGGCAGAGTGCCGGCGAAGGCTCCAAGATGAGATCTCGCGGATACAAAAGGTTACGGTGGTGGAAATTGTGTTTTGTCTGCCCCCTGGATGTTTTTGGGGTACGTAGGCTTATATAGGAGGAAGAAGTACGTCGGTGGCCGCCCGAGGGGCCCACGAGACAGGGGGCGCGCCCTATAGGGGGGCCCTCCTATCTCGTGGGAGCCTCGGCTGCTTCTTGACTTGCACTCCAAGTCTTCTGGATCACGTTCGTTCCAAAAATCATGCTCCCGAAGGTTTCATTCCGTTTGGACTCCGTTTGATATTCCTTTTCTTCGAAATACTGAAATAGGCAAAAACAGCAGTATGGGTTGGGCCTCCGGTTAGTAGGCTAGTCCCAAAAATGATATAAATGTGTAAAATAAAGCCCATAATCATCCAAAAGGGGTAATATAATAGCATGGAACAATCAAAAATTATAGATACGTTGGAGACATCACGGTGACGCTGTTGGGCGAGCGGCTCCCGACCTCCTATTAGTCTGGCGTCTCCTCCTAGAGTCATGCCGTCCGGGGACGGCAAGTCACCGGTGAGGCAGACGGCTGGGGACAAGTAGAGATCGGAAGCGCAGCAGAACAAAGGGGAATTGGGGCCTGGGCGGACCCAAAGTCCCACGGTGGGCCGCGGCCCACTGTGGGCACCCTGTATAGATACACACCCGAGCGACGTACATGCATTTTTGAAACTAAATTAGGAACATTTAGCTGACTAATTAAACGACTTTGTTTTTAATAATATCAGATTGGTATTTGAACAACTAAGCTTGTTTAGCTTGATGGATGGAGCAGTGCTATTATGACACGAAGCACGTATGTTGCCCGTATAGTGATCATAAAAGGGGGAAACCCTAAGCATTTTTTTTGAGCAAAAGAGGGTTTCCCCTCCGATTTCTATTAAATAAACCACCACAGAACCAACATGATCAATTAAACCCTAAGCATGATCAATTAAACCCTATTATGACTGTGCCATGGCAGATTTAAAGCTACAAACCGCAGAAATGCTATTTAGCATCCATTGTTTGCTTTGAACTAAGAACTATATTCTAAGAGCTGAAAAGAAAGTACAGTAACCAAGTTACGATCTATTTTCTGGTTGAGATCAAAAAGTTGAGCAGATATGAAGTACCACCTCTCTTGCAGCGCCATGTAGGCATCAAGGGTGCGATGGCTGTCGGTGGCATTGAAGCAGATCTGCGACGGTAGACGGGTGCATTGGGGGATAAGTCCCGTTGCGGTGGACGAGTAGGTCGTGTGAGTGGCCCCGACAAAGAGGACGACGGCGCTGATGGAGCGAGAGGATGCGATGCAAGGCTCCTGGTCCGTCACCATGGATGAGAAACGTCCATCTCTAGTAGTGGACGATGCGGTCTTGGTAGGCGCTTCGGCATGGTGGTGGACGGTGGTGATGGATGGGGTGGAGGACAGCGGCGATGGATGGGGTGGCGAACGGAGGAGGTTGGTGTGGGGATGATGTTCTAGTGCGGATGGTGTATGAATGGGAAAATGGAGGGAGAGGTACAGGGAACCATGTTTTTGGGATGCGCCTGTCTGAAATATGGGAGAGTTACGAACTTAGCCCCCATTTAAAAGTTGGACGTCTCGTCGGTTGGGGATAGGACGGTAATCTCGCATCTCCCCAATATTTGCCCAGAGCGATTTCGGGCGAGGAGAGGGTGTTTTAGCGCCCACGGTGTATGAACGAGGCTGACAGGTAGGGCGGTTGTGTAATGTCTGAGTGAAGTTACAAACCTGCCCCTATTGAGAGCAGTGGAAATTGGGCTGATGGATTGCCCGTGTAAGGGGTAGACAGTAATTTCCATCTCCCAAACACTGGCTTCGGGCAGCCGATGTGGGAGTGGACATTTTGCCGCTTCTTTTGAATTTTGGGACAATACGCATCCACATTTACCCTGGCAACTAAATTTGAATCCATTTTGTATTCCTATACGAATCTTTATAAATCATTCTATGTGTTTTTATATATCTTCAAAAGCATGAAAAAGATGTATTCCACTGTCATATATGAATATGATTTACAAATGCCGATACTCGAATTCAGAAGCTAGAATCCAGTTTAAGGTGAATTCAAATATTTGAAACAACTTTATGTCCAACTCAAGTGTCACATGCAGCATAATGTGTACTGCCATTTAGATATGTACACAAGCGGTGTCTCAAGATTCAAAATACCGAGTCAATCAACCAATAATGTACAAAACTAACAGACATATAAACACTTATAGATTATATGGATCAATAATATCAACTAACATACATAAGTCGGGCCGCTCTACTTTTTTTGCTAGAAGAGCATCCTTTTTACCGAAGCTAGTACAACATCTTGGCTCTTTCAGATGCGCGCCACTTAAGGACCATCTATACTACTATTATTGTTGAATGCACATTCAGCCCGATTGGCATATTTGTAGGTCTGGCACAACGATCAAAATGAAATGTCTTATAGTCTTATCAATTAATACAGACTTGTGCTAAAAAATTACAAACCAAAAAACAAAAACAATTATTACATGATCTCTAAAACAAATGCTTTGATTGATTACATGAACAAACAACACAAAGGTTATTCTACGATGGAAAGAACATTTCACCTATGATTTACCAAGTGGGGATTTAATTTCTTTTTTTCCTTCAGGACCTTAACAATGCGGTCAGTCTCAGCTTGCTTCATTTTGAAATCCACCAAATATTTAATGGTTGTCTTGAGTACTGCTTGTGATTGTGCTGTTTGCTTCCTCTACATATCAACTTCATATCTAAGTGCAGAAGCAGAATCTCTTTCTACCAATAGTTTAGCCTATAGAGCATCAATAGTTGGCAATTCATGATGCATGATTGGGCCGGTGCCACTGTTGTGGGATGATACAATGTCCATGGGGACCTCGCTCTTTGATCTTGGGCTAACCTGTTTTGCCATTAAAGTTCCGATTGGATTCCAAAAAGTGGAAGTTAGCAAAACATCTCAACTGGGAGTTATAACCGCAAACTAGTTAAACAAACAAGGAATTAAAGAGTTTCAATTGGATGCTGAAAAGTAGTTATTAACATCATTGTAACCGGTTGCAGCAGCAAAGCAGTTAAACAAACAAGTTTTGCAGAAGGTACCTGTTGTGGCATTGGAGTTTCTCTTGGATCCTAAAAATTTTGAGTAGCCAGTAACGTGATTGGAGCAACCGGTTGCGGAAGCAAAGCAGTGAAACAAACAAGTTTTGCAAAAGGAACCTGTTGTGGCATTGGAGTTTCTCTTGGATCCTGAAAAGTTGAGTAGTCAGTAACTTGATTAGAGCAACAACTTACATCATCAAACCTATTACAAAAATATATTTTTGAAAATGTATCTGCTGTGCAATTGGACTTCCAATTGGATCCTGAAAACTTGAAGTTGGTAAGATGATTACAGCAAGAAGTTACAGCAGCAAACCAGGTAAACAAGGAAGTTTCTGAAAACACACCTGTTGTGCCAACTGAGTTTTAGTTGGATCCTGCAAACTTGAATGTTAGCAATCATAAATAAAGTGTTGCAAGCCATAAGAAACTAACATCAAACTAGTAAAACTAACCAGTTTTGGCAATGTATTTAATTACACATGAACTAGTAAAACTAACAAGTTCTTGGCAACGTATTAAAGTAACAAGTCGGTACCATTTACCAATAGCATAGACATCTGTAAATTTCTTTGATGTAAGCAAAATGATTCCAACACACACACACACACAAACACACAAACACACACACACACACACACACACACACACACACACACAGATATATATATATATATATAAGTTAAAAAAGATGGTGTCCCTCATATAAACATGACAGTTGTCTATCTATGAACATGCAAACATTACTAGTGCTACAAGTGATAACAGCAAACCATTTAAACAAACATGGTATCAGAACGTAAATTACACGTGAATTCTACTGCACCCTAGAAGTACATATGACCAGCTATCTACGTCCTTAAGTAGCTATTTAAGTTCAGGAAAACAAGTAATTCTTAACAATAAGTATCAAACACATAGATAGGTGTAGTCTATAATAGGATTAACAGGCTATGGCATTATGTAATCAGTAGCAAACTAAATTAAGCCAGGCAACATAATTGAACAATTTTGCAATACGTGGCTAACTAAAATTCCGAGAAGCAGGTAACTGAACTTATGCTAGCTCTTTGTACAAGCACACTGCAACTTCTTTTTCTCTTACAAGGTTCTACGAAGGAGTCCATGGCATCAATTGCTTGGATACGCAGTCCCAATACTTCTTTCTTCCCACACTGCATTGGTAAGTCAAATGGTTAATCTAATAAGATGGTGTGTCCTTGATATGTTATATGAGGACGGGTTGTCAGACTAGTTGTAGCCACACACATCACACTCGATTTTACTGTATATTTCATGCGATTACATTTGGCATATCGAGATCTAAGCAATCTACAATAGGATGAAAAGACTGGCATCCTTCACATTATTGGCGAACTCAGTTCATAGAAACAAGCAATTCAACCATTCTATGGGTAAATCAAAAGTGCCACTGGAATATTTTTCACTACCCCAATCATGTACACAAAAAGGGGCGACGCCACCGTAGGGGCTGGTATGGGCGGCCGCCTCGGGTGGCTGGAAAGTGTGCACCTAGTTTGATTCGTCCAGATTGGCCCAGGCTAGTTTTGTTCATCCCAACGCACGAGCAGGCAATGTAAAAAATGAAGAAAAATGTTTCAATTTGGATGTGCCAATAACATAAGTGCATGGCAGGCCCTATAGCAGGCTAGCGGCCCAAATGAGCGCCTCCCATATCGATCGACAACAGGAAAAATCCCAATTCATTCGCTCCAGCCTCCAATCTGGTTCGCTCCTAACCTAGCCGCCGCTGGACAGACCGACATAGCACTTCCTCGCGCCCTCGTTGGACGCCGGTCGCCGGGCTTCAAGCGAATGGAAGGACAAGAAGATGAAGATCCAACCCTGGGTGTAGCCTGCGTGGGAGGCAGCGGCGGCAACACGGGCATGGCATCGAGCTTACGCAAACGGACAGTCGCAGCTTGCAAGAGCAGCATGCGCAACGAGCAGGTACATCACATCCCTGATTATATCTAATTCGACTGTTCAATTTCTGGCCAATAGTTAAACCTGGTGGTGTTGTAAAACTGCTTGTATGTAGGGAATCTATGAGAAAATGAAACCAATTTCTACTTATTTTATAACTCCCCCAATCAATACTGAACCTGATGTATCTAATCAAGTTTCCGGTGCAAACATACAAGCTCATGTTGTTCTTGAGCCTGAAGTGTCTAATGAATAGACTGCTAATGAAGGATTTGATGCAAACATTTTACATGCTCCTGGTGATGAACATATAGTGTCTAATGAGGGATCTAATGCAAGCATTTTGCAAGCTCCCATTGAAGGATTTAGTGTCTAATGATGATCTACTATTTTGAGAGAGACATAGAGATTTGCAGGCATTAATGACAAGCAAATTATAGTACGTTTTCATGGCTTGAGGAAACGTCGAGGCCATCTACCAGAAAGTCCCCCTATCATGACAACATAGCATAAATACTTTTCTAATCTGTTGTTTGAAATTATTGGCATACTTGTGCAGGATACATATATTGATATGCAGTTTGCGCACTGGTTATAGGTGCAATTACACTTTGACATTTTCAGCCAGAGAATGAATAATTCAAGCAGGTACAGACCATGTTAGTAGTCCTTGTACACCATGTTGCATTTTGTGTTTTTTGGTGCTTACATCATTTAGTGTTTTATAATCTGGAACTACTTTGGATCATTTGCTGGTTTTCAAAGTGCATGTAGCTTCACATTTCTCAAGTTATGTTGATTTCCGGAGTGCAAGTGCCTTCGTATTTTTTAAGTTAAATTTTCGCCCCTGATAACTTGAATTTGTGGATCCGCCACTTCACACAAATCATACATACACGCGGGCCAGTACGAATCAAATGAAATGGAGGTACTTATGCTAGCTCGTTGTACAGGCTCACTGCAGCTCTGCTTGCGCTTGAGATGTTCCATGTACAAGTCCATATTACCACTTGCTTGGATGTGCAGGCCTTGTGCTCCTTGCATCCCCCTCTGCATTTTTGAAACAACGAATGGTTGATCAAATAAGAGGAATCAACCTTGCTGTTGTACTAGAGGACAGGTACTTACAAGGTTATACCAGTGTGCAGGATGTGTACCAGATCCCGTAGCACCGTCATGCTTCGCTAAAAATGATTTTGCTTGTTTCAGATGATATCTCCAGAAGAAATAAGAGTTAAAGTCAGAGTTTCATAGGTGTGTAAGCTAAGAGAGTAGTGAAAGGAAATCCAGACATCGTCGGAATAGTGCACAAGGGACTGATATGTGGATACCTAGTTCGGGCCGGCGTTTGGGCATGCTCGCCTAGCTAGAGTGCGGGTCACTTCAGAGCCGTTGAGGGTGATGCGCTGGCGTTGGCTGGCCGCTCACGGCTGCAGATCTTGAGTGGAGCAGAGCGCTATGATGCTGTGGACGAGACCGTTGGTGAAGCCCCAACGGCCTCGGGTGGTGGTGTGATGATGTCTCGGTGAAGTAGCCTCGGTGAGGTGGGAGACGGCATCGGTGAAGCACAACTGATGCTGTGGAAGTCCGTGTCTGTGAGGCACGTCGGTTGCAGCGGCCGACGTTGTTGGTGGACCACCCAGTGTGGTGGACGAGGGCGTAGATGAGGTAGCTCCGGTGTGGTGGTAAAGCGCGACGACCGTCTTCTTCGTCGTCGTCCGGCACAGAGGTGGGAAAAGAGACGAGACGAGGGTGTCGGCGTCCTGGGAACGGGGGTACCCAGACTTGCCTGCCTACAGCCCACGGCGTGGCTGTCGGATCACGGGTTCCGGCAAAACACTCAAGGTTCAAACTCTGGGATGCGCGCAAAGATCACTCCCTATCGATCCGCGTCCTAGATTCGCTCAGATCTCTAAAACTAACTCGGCGAACTCGCAACACAAGGGACACAAGGTTTATACTGGTACGGGCCACTGTTGTGGTGTAATACCCTAATCCAGTGTGGTCGTGGTGGATTGCCTCTTGGGCTATGGATGAACTGTACAAGGGGAAGAACAGCCTCCTGAGGTGAGGTGTTCTTGTGCTTAGTGATCTGGCCAAGGATTCGATCCCTTGCTATGGTGGTGGCTAGTCCTATTTATAGAGGCCCTGGTCCTCTTCCCAAATATCGAGCGGGAAGGGAGCCAACAACGGCCAATTTGAAAGGGGACAGCTAGTACAGCTTATCCTGACAAAAGCAGTCTTCGCCTGCGAAAGGCTCTGGTGATGACGCCGCCTTGGGCTCCACGGTGACCTCCATCTTGCCGTCCTTCCAGTCCTGGTCTCGTTGCACTGATATAGAAACCTTTGCTTGGCGCCTCGGTACTCCGCGCCTGCGCTTGCCGCCTTAGCACCAAAGAGGAAACAAGGACACTGTGCGTGCTGGCGCCCGCCTGGTCTCGATCATCATGGCTCACATCATGAGAACCTCGCAAGGTTTGCCTTGCCTTGATCTCTCCGCCCCTCGCGAGCCAGCTAGGTGAGGCCACTCCTGAGGAGGTCTTGTGTCATCCCCCTTGCGAGGCTTGGCCCCTTGTGAGGGTCTTGAATGCTTGTTGGTGAAGATGGGCCGTACGGGCCCGCTTGCAGAGCCACGCCGCGGGCCGCAGTCAAGAAAGTCTGGGAACCCCCATTCCCAGAACGCCGACAATAGTGTCGGATTTCGGGTTCCGGCAGACCCTTGAGGTTCAAACACTAGGGTGCGCGCGGAGATTCAACCCTCTACCGGCTCGCTCCTCGCCGAATCGCTAGGACCTAAACTACCAAACTGAACAACACAAGAGACATAAGATTTATACTGGTTCAGGCCACCATTGTGGTGTAATACCCTACTCCAGTGTGTGGTGTGGTGGATTGCCTCTTGGGCTTGATGATGAACAATACAAGGCAGAACAACCTCGCGAGGGTCCGTTCTTGGCTGGTGTGACGAACTGTTTGGAGGAGTTCAGTCGCCCTATCTACTGGTTTCTTGTTCAGGATCAAGGTTGCCTCTACCTTGGGGTGGCTAGTCCTATTTATAGGCAAAGGCCCTGGGCCTCTTCCCAAATATTGAGCGGGAAGGGCGCCAACAATTTGCCATTTTGAAGGGGAACAGCGGGTACACTTATCCTTACTAAAGTTGGTCCTCGCCTATCAAAGGCTCTGGTGGTGACGCATGCTTGGGCTCCACAATGACTTCCTTCCGGCCGTTGGGCTGGTCTTGGTCTTGTTGCACCGAAATGGATGCCTTTGCTTGATGCACTCGCCTGCGCTTGCTCCCTTTGCACCAAAGAGGAAAGGAGGACACTGCGCGGGCTGGCGCCCGACTGGCGCCCTTGGTCGTCATGGCTTGCATCATGGGCACCTCGCGAGGTACCCCGCCTTGAACTCTCCGCCTCCTCATGAGCCAGCCTGACGAGGCCGTGCCTAAGGAAGCTCCTTGTCGTCCGCCCCGTGAGGCTTGGCCCCTCGCGAGGGTCTTGAGCTTGCGTTGATGAAGATGAACTATGCCGGGCCTCCTTTGAGCCATGCCGCAGGCAGCAGGCAGGCAAGTCTGTGGACCCCCGTTCCCAGAACACCGACAGTAGCCCCCGGGCCCACGGCGCGCCCGAACTTGGCCGGGCAGAGAGGCAAAAGGGCAAGTGTGAAGCGTCACGGGCCCTAACAGCCTGCGGCCTTGGGCGCCGCGTGGCGGTTGATTGGACATGGGCGGCACTGTTCCCCCATGCCTCCTTATTTCGTACCTTGCTAGGCGGACTCGCTGCCGCACACAGCCGCTCCCCTTTCTGCTGCTTGAGCGCTCCCTATCCTTTTTTCTCTCGAACTCCAGCTTCCGCATCCAATCCAATCTCGAACCTTCCCCCATCCCTTTCCTATCGTCATGGCTACGGGAGTTCCTCCCGAGGCTGGGCTACTCTTGAAAGTGGTGGTGTTGCTGATGGCTGTTGGGGAACGTAGTAATTTCAAAAAAAATTCCTACATACACGCAAGATCATGGTGATGGCATAGCAACGAGAGGGGAGAGTGTTGTCCACATACCCTCGTAGATCGTAAGCGGAAGCGTTAGCACAACGCGGTTGATGTAGTCGTACGTCTTCATGATCCGACCGATCCAAGCACCGAACGTACGGCACCTCCGAGTTCAGCACACGTTCAGCTCGATGACGATCCCCGGGCTGCGATCCAGCAAAGCTTCGGGGATGAGTTCCGTCAGCACGATGGTGTGGTGACGATGATGATGTTCTACCGGTGCAGGGCTTCGCCTAAACTCCGCGACGATATGACCGAGGTGGAATATGGTGGAGGGGGGCACCGCACACGGCTAAGGAACGATCCGTAGATCAACTTGTGTGTCCATGGGGTGCCCCCTGCCCCCGTATATAAAGGAGTGGAGGAGGGGAGGGCCGGCCCTCTCTATGGCGCGCCCTAGGGGAGTCCTACTCCCACCGGGAGTATGATTCCCTCTTTCCTAGTCCAACTAGGAGTCCTTCCATGTAGTAGGAGTAGGAGACAAGGAAGGGGAAGAGAGAAGGAAGGAAGGAGGGGGTGCGGCCCCTCCCCCTAGTCCAATTCGGACTAGGCCATGGGGGGGCGCGCGGCCTGCCCTAGGCAGCCCCTCTCTCTTTCCCGTATGGCCCAATAAGGCCCAATACTTCTCCCCGGCGAATTCCCGTAACTCTCCGGTACTCCGATAAATACCCGAATCACTCAGAACCTTTCCGAACTCCGAATATAGTCGTCCAATATATCGATCTTTACGTCTCGACCATTTTGAGACTCCTCGTCATGTCCCCGATCTCATCCGGGACCCCGAACTCCTTCGGTACATCAAAACTCATAAACTCATAATATAACTCTCATCGTAACGTTAAGCGTGCGGACCCTACGGGTTCGAGAACTATGTAGACATGACCTAGAACTATTCTCGGTCAATAACCAATAGCGGAACCTGGATGCCCATATTGGTTCCTACATATTCTACGAAGATCTTTATCGGTCAAACCGCATAACAACATACGTTGTTCCCTTTGTCATCGGTATGTTACTTGCCCGAGATTCGATCGTCTGTATCCAATACCTAGTTCAATCTCGTTACCGGCATGTCTCTTTACTCGTTACGTAATGCATCATCCCGTAACCAACTCATTTGGTCACATTGCTTGCAAGGCTTATAATGATGTGCATTACTGAGAGGGCCCAGAGATACCTCTCCGACAATCGGAGTGACAAAACCTAATCTCGAAATACGCCAACTCAACATGTACCTTCGGAGACACCTGTAGTACTCCTTTATAATCACCCAGTTACGTTGTAACGTTTGGTAGTACCCAAAGTGTTCCTCCGGTAAACGGGAGTTGCATATTTCTCATAGTTACATGAACATGTATAAGTCATGAAGAAAGCAATAACAGTATACTAAACGATCAAGTGCTAGGCTAATGGAATGGGTCATGTTAATCACATCATTCTTCTAATGATGTGATCCCATTAATCAAATGACAACACATGTCTATGGTTGGGAAACATAACCATCTTTGATTAATGAGCTAGTCAAGTAGAGGCATACTAGTGACTATATGTTTGTCTATGTTTTCACACATGTATCATGTTTCTGGTTAATACAATTCTAGCATGAATGATAAACATTTATCATGATATGAGGAAATAAATAATAACTTTATTATTGCCTCTAGGGCATATTTCCTTCAGTCTCCCACTTGCACTAGAGTCAATAATCTAGATTACATAGTAATGATTCTAACACCCATGGAGTCTTGGTGTTGATCGTGTTTTGCTCGTGAGAGAGGCTTAGTCAACGGGTCTGCAACATTCAGATCCGTATGTATTTTGCAAATCTCTATGTCTCCCACTTGGACTTGGTCCCGAATGGAATTGAAGCGTCTCTTGATGTGCTTGGTCCTCTTGTGAAATCTGGATTCCTTTGCTGCTTCAGAAGCAGCTATGTACTCCTTCATCCAGACTCCTTCATTTGCTGCTTCAGAAGAAGCTATGTACTCCGCTTCACATGTAGATCCCGCCACGATGCTTTGTTTAGAACTGCACCAACTTACAGCTCCAGCGTTTAATAAAAACACGTATCCAGTTTGCGATTTAGAATCGTTTGGATCAGTGTCAAAGCTTGTATCAACGTAACCATTTACTTTGTCACCTCCATATACGAGAAACATATCCTTAGTCCTTTTCAGGTATTTCAGGATGTTCTTGACCGCTGTCCAGTGATCCACTCCTGGATTACTTTGGTACCTTCCTGCCAAGCTTATTACTAAGCATACATGATAGAGCCTATGGCTGAAGCATAGGGAACATCTTTCATTTTCTCTCTATCTTCTGCTGTGGTCGGGCATTGAGTTTGACTCAACTTCACACCTTGTAGAACAGGCAAGAAACCTTTCTTTGCCTGATCCATTTTGAACTTTTTCAAAATTTTGTCAAGGTATGTGCTTTGTGAAAGTCCTATTAAGTGTCTTGATCTATCTCTATAGATCTTGATGCCCAATATGTAAGCAGCTTCACCGAGGTCTTTCATTGAATTTTTTTATTCAAGTATCCCTTTATGCTATCCAAAAATTCTATATCATTTCCAATTAATAATATGTCATCTACATATAAAATCAGAAATGCTACAGAGCTCCCACTCACTTTCTTGTAAATACAGGCTTCTCCAAAAGTCTGTATAAAACCATATGCTTTGATCACACTATCAAAACGTTTATTCCAACTCCGAGATGCTTGCACCAGTCCATAAATGGATCGCTGGAGCTTGCACACTTTGTTAGCACCTTTTGGATCAACAAAACCTTCTGGTTGCATCATATACAACTCTTCTTCCAGAAATCCATTCAAGAATGCAGTTTTGACATCCATTTGCCAAATTTCATAATCATGAAATGCAACAATAGCTAACATGATTCGGACAGACTTAAGCATTGCTATGGGTGAGAAAGTCTCATCGTAGTCAACCCCTTGAACTTGTCGAAAAACCTTTCGCAACAAGTCGAGCTTTATAGACAGTTATATTACCATCAGCGTCAGTCTTCTTCTTAAAGATCCATTTATTCTCAATGGCTTGCCGATCATCGAGCAAGTCAACCAAAGTCCATACTTTGTTTTCGTACATGGATCCCATCTCAGATTTCATGGCCTCTAGCCATTTTGCGGAATCTGGGCTCATCATCGCTTCCTCATAGTTCGTAGGTTTATCATGGTCAAGTAACATGACTTCTAGAATAGGATTACCGTACCACTCTGGTGCGGATCTTACTCTGGTAGACCTACGAGGTTCAGTAGAAACTTGATCTGAAGTTTCATGATCAATATCATTAGCTTCCTCACTAGTTGGTGTAGTTGTCACAGGAACCGGTTCTTGTGATGAACTACTTTCCAACAAGGGAGTAGATACAGTTATCTCATCAAGTTCTACTTTCCTCCCACTCACTTCTTTCGAGAGAAACTCCTTCTCTAGAAAGGATCCGATTTTAGCAACGAAAATCTTGCCCTCAGATCTGTGATAGAAGGTGTACCCAATAGTCTCTTTTGGGTATCCTATGAAGACACATTTCTCCGATTTGGGTTTGAGCTTATCTGGTTGAAGTTTCTTCACATAAGCATCGCAGCCCCAAACTTTAAGAAATGACAACTTTGGTTTCTTGCCAAACCACAGATCATAAGGTGTCGTCTCAACGGATTTTGATGGTGCCCTATTTAACGTGAATGCGGCCGTCTCTAAAGCATAACCCCAAAACGATAGCGGTAAATCAGTAAGAGACATCATAGATCGCACCATATCTTGTAAAGTACGATTACGACGTTCGGACACACCATTTCGATGTGGTGTTCTGGGTGGCGTGAGTTGCGAAACTATTCCGCATTATTTCAAGTGTAGACCAAACTCGTAACTCAAATATTCTCCTCCACGATCAGATCGTAGAAACTTTATTTTCTTGTTACGATGATTTTCCACTTCACTCTGAAATTCTTTGAACTTTTCAAATGTTTCAGACTTGTGTTTCATTAAGTAGATATACCCATATCTGCTCAAATCATCTGTGAAGGTGAGAAAATAATGATACCCGCCGCGAGCCTCAACATTCATTGGACCACAAACATCAGTATGTATGATCTCCAAAAAATCAGTTGCTCGCTCCATAGTTCCGGAGAATGGCATTTTAGTAATCTTGCCCATGAGGCACGGTTCGCAAGTACCAAGTGATTCATAATCAAGTGATTCCAAAAGCCCATCAGTATGGAGTTTCTTCATGCGCTTTACACCGATATGACCTAAACGGCAGTGCCATAAATAAGTCACACTATCGTTATCAACTCTGCATCTTTTGGTTTCAACACTATGAATATGTGTATCACTACTATCGAGATTCAATAAAAATAGACCACTCTTCAAGGGTGCATGACCATAAAAGATATCACTCGTATAAATAGAACAACCATTATTCTCTGATTTAAATGAATAACCGTCTCGCATTAAACAAGATCCAGATATAATGTTCATGCTCAATGCTGGCACTAAATAACAATTATTTAGGTCTAAAACTAATTCCGATGGTAGATGTAGAGGTAGCGTGCCGACCGCGATCACATCGACTTTGGAACCATTTCCCACGCGCATCGTCACCTCGTCCTTAGCCAATCTTCGCTTAATTCGTAGTCCCTTTTTCGAGTTGCAAATATTAGCAACAAAACCAGTATCAAATACCCAGGTGCTACTGCGAGCATTAGTAAGGTACACATCAATAACATGTATATCACATATACCTTTGTTCACTTTGCCATCCTTCTTATCCGCCAAATACTTGGGGCAGTTCCGCTTCCAGTGTCCAGTCTGCTTGCAGTAGAAGCACTCAGTTTCAGGCTTAGGTCCAGACTTGGGTTTCTGAGCAGCAACTTGCTTGCCGTTCCTTTTAAAGTTCCCCTTCTTCTTCCCTTTGCCCTTTTTCTTGAAACTGGTGGTCTTGTTAACCATCAACACTTGATGCTCCTTCTTGATTTCTACCTCCGCAGCCTTTAGCATTGCGAAGAGCTCGGGAATAGTATTGTTCATCCCTTGCATATTATAGTTCATCACAAAGCTCTTGTAGCTTGGTGGCAGTGATTGGAGAATTCTATCAATGATGCTATCATCCGGAAGATTAACTCCCAGTTGAATCAAGTGATTATTATACCCAGACATTTTGAGTATATGCTCACTGACAGAACTATTCTCCTCCATCTTGCAACTGTAGAACTTATTGGAGACTTCATATCTCTCAATCCGGGCATTTGCTTGAAATATTAACTTCAACTCCTGGAACATCTCATATGCACCATGACGTTCAAAACGTCGTTGAAGACCCGGTTCTAAGCCGTAAAGCATGGCACACTGAACTATAGAGTAGTCATCAGCTTTGCTCTGCCAGACGTTCTTAACGTCGTCAGTTGCATCAGCAGCAGGCCTGGCACCCAGCGGTGCTTCCAGGATGTAACTTTTCTATGCAACAATGAGGATAATCCTCATGTTACGGACCCAGTCCGTGTAATTGCTACCATCATCTTTCAACTTTGCTTTCTCAAGGAACGCATTAAAATTCAACGGAACAACATCACGAGCCATCTATCTACAAACAAACATAGATAAGCAAAATACTATCAGGTACTAAGTTCATGATAAATTTAAGTTCAATTAATCATATTACTTAAGAACTCCCACTTAGATAGACATCTCTCTAGTCATCCAAGTGATCACGTGATCCAAATCAACTAAACCATGTCCGATCATCACGTGAGATGGAGTAGTTTCAATGGTGAACATCACTATGTTGATCATATCTACTATATGATTCACGTTCGACCTTTCGGTCTCCGTGTTCCGAGGCCATAACTGTATATGCTAGGCTCGTCAAGTATGACCTGAGTATTCTGCGTGTGCAACTGTTTTGCACCCGTTGTATTTGAACGTAGAGCCTATCACACCCGATCATCATGTGGTGTCTCAGCACGAAGAACTTTCGCAACGGTGCATACTCAGGGAGAACACTTCTTGATTATTAAGTGAGAGATCATCTTAAAATGCTACCGTCAATCAAAGCAAGATAAGATGCATAAAGGATAAACATCACATGCAATCAATATAAGTGATATGATATGGCCATCATCATCTTGTGCTTGTGATCTCCATCTTCGAAGCACCGTCGTGATCACCATCATCACCGGCGCAACACCTTGATCTCCATCGTAGCATCGTTGTCGTTACGCCATCTATTGCTTCTACGACTATCGCTACCGCTTAGTGATAAAGTAAAGCAATTACAGGGCATTTGCATTTCATACAATAAAGCGACAACCATATGGCTCCTGCCAGTTGCCGATAACTTCGGTTACAAAACATGATCATCTCATACAATAAAATATAGCATCACGTCTTGACCATATCACATCACAACATGCCCTACAAAAACAAGTTAGACGTCCTCTACTTTGTTGTTGCAAATTTTACGTGGCTGCTATGGGCTTAGCAAGAACCGTTATTACCTACGCATCAAAACCACAACAACAGTTCGTCACTTACGGGTGACCCTGGAAGTAGTGTCGTAACTTACACGAGGCCACCAAGAGTGCGAGCAAGAGCTTCTGGGGCATGGGATACCGTGCCCTTGTGTCCCGCAACACTATGCTGACAAAGTACACCGGGTGCTCCACCAGAGCTGGCGCGTCGGTGAGGCCCGTGTCTTGCGGGAGTTGGTGCATCTATTGAGGCAATGGAACTCCTGGCGCCTGATCGCTTGCCTAGATCTTTGCATCATCGTCCAGCTAAGCTTGATCTCCAGTGGACGCTGCTACGGCTCTCGCAGCGCCCTCCTAATCTGGTGTCATCTTGGTTAGTGGTGCAGCTTGGCGCGGTGTGCCTTTGGGTTGGCGCTCTTCCCGAACCACCACTAGAGCCGCGCTGGCGGAGTATGGGGTGGCGGCTAGGTAAAGCACTAGGGGCTCAAGAGGTCGTGACGCCACCATCACTGGAGGGCTGGTCAGGTATCTCCTAAGGTCTTGAAAAGCTTGGTCGGCCTCCGGGATCCACTCAAATGGGCCCTTCTTTTTCATCAGCTTGAAGAAGGGCAGGGTGCGCTCCCCCACCTTGGAGATGAAGCGCCCCAACGCAGTTACTCATCCAGCCAGCTTCTGCATTTCCTTGAGGATCTGCGGTGGCTCATGTCTTCAATGGCCTTGATCTTTTCTAGGTTCACCTCGACCCCTCTGTGTAACACGAGGAAACCCAACAACTTGCCTGAAGGGACGCCAAACACGCACTTCTCCGGGTTGAGCCGCAGGTCCACCTAGCGCAGGTTCGCGAAGGTCTCCTCCAGATCCTAGATCAAGGTTCTCGCCTCCCGAGACTTCACCATGCTGTCATCGACATAAGCCTCAGTGTTCCTCCCGAGCTGCTGCCCCAAGGCGATGTGCATCAGCCGCTGGAAGATTGCTCCTGCATTACGCAGTCCAAACGACATGCAAGTGTAACAGTACACCCCGCACGGGGTCATGAAGGCCGTCTTCTGCACATCCTCGACCGCCATCTTGATTTGGTGATAGCCTGAGAACGCATCCAGGAAGCACAATAGGTCGCACTCGGCGGTGGAGTCGATGAGCTGGTCGATGCGCGGAAGCGGGAACGGATCTTGGGGGCAGGTCTTGTTGAGGTTGGTGAAGTCGATGCACATTCGCTCTTTCCTGCTTTTCTTCGGCACGACGACAAGGTTTGCCAGCCATTCGGGTGTCACGACCGGTTTTTCAATAAAAATATTTATTGAGAAAACCAATCTTTAGATCCCAGTATAGGAAAAGTTATCCTTTCTGGTAGACAAAGCTTGATAAACAGAGAACCAGTAGCATCAAATATATTATAGGGTTGAGCTGAGGTTGCTCAACAATTTATTATAGACTCGCTAATATTTTACATATGGGCGGTTATGACACAGGGGTGGGGTGGCATGCTACTAGCTCAAGGGAAAAGTGTTGGTGGATAACTTGACTTCTACTAGCAGTACATCGAGCGTCATGAATAAAGATATAATCAATGAATGCATGAACGCGTCATGAATAAAGGATGATGCTCATATAACAATGGTAAGATCTGCAGGACTTGATAAATAAAATAAATAGCTGAAAGACCGATCGGGTGTCTGGAGCGACGCCTTGAAAGGTAAATAAAAAAAACATGCCGCAGTCGGGCGTCTAAGCGACACCACATAAAGGGCTTAAAAGAAATACCACAGTCGGACGTCTGGGCGACATCACATAAAAGGGCTTTAAAAGAAATGCCACAGTCGGACGTCTGGGCGACATCACATACAGGGCTTTAAAAGAAATGCCACGGTCGGACTTCTGGGTGACATCACATAAAGGGCTTTAAAAGAAATGCCACAGTCGGACGTCTGGGCGACATCACATAAAGGGCTTAAAAAGAAATACCACAGTCAGACATTTGGGCGACATCACAGACAGGGCTTTAAAAGAAATACCACAGTCGGACGTCTGGGCGACATCACAGACAGGGCATTAAAAGAAATACCGCAGTCGGACGTCTGGGCGACATCACAGACAGGGCCTATAACAAAAGTAAATAACAAGTCCGCCACCGTCGGACGTCTGAGCGACATCGCAGACAGGGCTTATAACAAAAGTAAATAATAGGTTTGCCACCGTCGGACGTCTGAGCGACATCGCAGACAGGGCTTGTAATAACTGTAAACAACAAATTAGTCCACCCACAAGAATAATCTTTTAACCGGATTTATCACACATAAATCCCACCGGAGTTTTGTCACTGAGGCTGATACCTGACAAGATAAGATAATTATAGCACTCGAACAAAGTACAAGATAATTGAAAGATTGAGACTCTACAGAGTTTGGAAGAACTGAACACAGCCAACGGATTTCCGTAGTCACGAAAGACTAGTTCCGTTTACGGTATTTCAGTAGAAACACATTTAACTAGTACACACCCATTTCACCTCACGTTGCCAAGAATCACCCTGGCCAACGTCCAAGAAAAACTTTGAGACGGGTAGGCCACAACCTCGAATAGCATGGGATCAAATTTCTATACGCGCGCTCTAAGGGGTGCCCCCCTCTCGGTCCCAACCGGAAACACCCATGCCCCCTGACCGGATGGCGGGCTTTAATCCAGGGCCATGGAACCCTCATCCCGGCCTCTCCACTTGGTGTGTACCAGGAAAATGATTTGCAACTTACTATGCCATATTCCTTTCGGAAAACATGCGACAGTATAGGATGGAATGAATGGGAATGTGAGTTGTGTCATGACGACACGGAAGTCAAATAATCTGGCATAAGACTGGCATGTCACAACACTGCCATCTTACCCATCCTCATACCAACACATGGCTTTGCAAATATGTATCCAACAACATAATGCTTTCCGAAACTTACTTTCCGATTATGTGCATGAGATATATCATGCAAAGTGATGTTCATAAACATGCCATGACTATACTAAAATGCAAACATGCAACAACACTCATCATATCAAGAGTTCAAACATGCTTGCCTGGTTCGGAGTAGTCGGAGTCTAACTATGCGAAGTTTGCAGCTCCGTCACCTCCTCCGGTATCTACGGTATAAGAAAAATACGTACGCAACGTAAATACCGTGAGTGTACATAAAAGTATTCCAAATATTTTTCAAATAAATATGATAAAAAACTAGACAAAAATCTAAAGAGAACATAAAAAGAATTAATCAAAAATACTTTTCTGTTCAAAAGTTATAAGGGTTTTGGTCCAAGGACCCATCTGTAATGAAACAGAAAACTTCCAGGGGGCTTTGCAGAAGAAACCAGAAAAACGGTTCAGAGAGGAAACGTATTTGCCAGAGTATGCCTTCTGCAAACGATTTAAAAAAACACAAGAGAGGCTGACGGGCGGGTCCCAACCGTCAGGTTTGAAAGTTCAAACAGGGGAGTCGGGGCTCGTCGGCGCCCGAGAGCCGCGGTGGTCGCCGGCGGAGATCCACGGCAAGGCAGGGAGATCGGAGTGTACCCCCGTGATCAGGGCGCCATTCCACGTCTGCGGGAGGTGGTGGTGGTCGCCGGCGAGTACCACGTCGGCGGCGATGCTTGCTCCGGCGGACGGTGATTCGGGTGGTCGTGGATCTCGCTGGACAGAGCTGCGGAGGTGGAATTGGTGAGGGGGTTAGACTTGCGATAGCATGAGGAGGTATCTGACGATGATAGGGCGCTGGAGATGGCCTTACCAGAGTGAATCACGGTGGGGGCCGAGGCGGAACGGAGTGGCCGGAGTCAGGGAAGGAGAGCTCCTCGTGGCTCGTTCAGTGGCTGTGCGGGGTCTTATGAGGTAGAGGAGGTGTGCCGGGGGCGAGAGCAGGCTCGGGGTGCTATATATAGCCGCCCCGAGGCGGTTGCCGAGAACGGGGTTCTCCGGCGAGTTGATTACGGCGGCGCTGCGGTTGCACGGGAGGTTTCAGAGGCTGAACGTCGTCGTGAGTGTTCCATGGTTCCGTTTTGGTGCTAACCGCGTCGGGATTTGGGGGTTTAGGGGGAGCTCGACGGAACGGGGCGGTGCGGGCCCGTCGGTGGCAGGGAGCGCGCTCTGCATGTGCCGCGCCACGGCGACGGCGCTGCATGCACGCGCTGGCAAGGAGGTGGCCACGCGGAGCCACCAGGACGCTTGGGCGGTGCCGAACAGCGTTGTGTCGTCGTTCTGCTTCCTGTCGGCCGCTACGGCGCTGCGGCCGCCGCAAGACACGCCGGCGCAGGCAGGCCAGGGCGCCACCGATGCCAGGAAGGTGCCAAGCGCGCGTGTGACGCTCCGGACAAGCAAGCCTGGTCGTGAGCTACGTGCCAAGCGCACTGTGAGCTCGTGACTGAAGTTACTAACGAAGATAGACACTGAACTTCTGAATTTAACTGAATATGACTAGAACAGTGCATGCAAGGTGTTCGACAGAATGATCCAGGCATGTAGGGATTTTTCCTTGAGCTGGTTTTTGGTGGAGGGGCCTCTCATTGCATCTAGAGGCTGCCTGAATATTTGTGGAATTTTGGGAGAGGTGTAGATATGAATTTCACCAAATTTGGCAAATCTGGTCCAAACTTGCAGTGAGTGCAAATTGAAATATTTGAACAGGAGAAGAGTGGATCAAGATGGTTCTGGGTTGTGGGTTCAAAGGACTATCCAGGGGTGTTGAGTTGAGGTCAAAAATCAAAAGCATTAGGGCACTTGCTTTGCAATTCACCTAGGCTCAAAAGGATAGACAGATTTATTTTGGGAGGAGAAACAGTTGGAATAAAATCCAAAAATGGATTTTATTTGTTTGGACAGAATGCTAGGGTTGAACTATAGTGGGAGGAAAGGTTTTGGGAAAATTTCACCATAGGAAGCATGGTGAAATTTTTGAAGGGATCAAAACCAAATAAAAGCCCAAAACTAGAAGGGTTTTTCATTTTAAATGAAACCAAATCCAAGAAAAGGATTTTTGAGAGGGCAAACTTAGAAGATGGTTTTTAGGAAGGGTTTAAATGACCTCCTTTCAAACCAAGCAAGGCTCTTTTGAAAAAAAACAAACCACCAAAAATTTTGGAGTGTCACAGCACCTACCCCCTTAGGAAAAATCTCGTCCCCGAGATTTCAGCTGATCCTTAAACAGGTGTGGGTGCTCTTTCCGAAGAAAATCCTCGCTCTCCCAAGTTGCTTCATTTTCGGTGTGATTGCTCCATTGAACTCTGAAAAACTTAATGGCTTTCTGTCGGGTCCTCCTCTCAGATTCTTCCAATATTTTTATCGGGTGCTCCCGGTAAGTGAGGTCTGGTTGCACGTCAATATACTCATGTGAAACTTGCTTCTCTGGGTTGCTTATGTATTTTCTCAACTGCGAGATGTGAAACACGTTGTGGATACCGGATAAGTCTCCGGGCAGGTCCAGCTAGTAGGCTACCTTGCCTTGTCGGGCCACTATATGAAATGGTCTGATGAATCTTGGTGCTAGTTTCCCCTTAATCTTGAATCGTTGCAGACCCTTCATAGGAGAAACTCTCAGGTATACCAATTCTCCGGGTTCAAAACTGATTTCCCGATGCTTTCGGTCGTAATAACTCTTTTGCCGACTTTGAGCTGTTTTGAGTCGTTCTCTAATTGTCTTAACTTTCTCCTGGGCCTCCTTGAGCATATCTGGGCCAAAGATATGGCTATCTCCAGTCTCTGACCAATTTAGCGGGGTATGACATCTTCTCCCATATAGAGCATCTAATGGTGCCATTTACAAGCTGGCTTGATAGCTGTTGTTGTATGCGAACTCTACATATGGAAAACTTTCTTCCCAACTGTTCCCTTAGGTGAGGACACAGGCTCTTAGCATGTCTTCTAAGATTTGGTTTACGCGTTCCATTTGTGCATCAGTCTGGGGATGGTATGCGGTACTGAAGGCTAGTTGGGTTCCCAGTGCCTATTGTAGGTGATCCCAGAATGCAGAGACGAACTGTGTGCCTCTATCGGAGATAATAGTCTTAGGACTCCATGTAGGCAGACGATACGGGCAAGATAAAGTCTGGCTAGTCTCTGAGCGGTGTAAGTTGTTTTTACCGGAATAAAATGTGCCACCTTGGTTAATCTGTCGGTTATGACCCATATGGCATTGTTTCCGTGTTGTGACCGAGGCAGTCCAACGATAAAGTCCATTCCAATCTCGTCCCATTTCCACTCGGGTATCTTATTTGGCTGTAACAGTCCGGCTGGTTTCTGGTGCTCGGCCTTGATACGTTGACAAGAGTCACAACATGCAATGAACGTGGCTATATCTCTCTTCATACCGTGCCACCAAAAATTTTCCTGAAGGTCTTTGTACATTTTTGTCCCTCCAGGATGGATTGAATACGGAGCTGTGTGACTTTCAGTTAATATCTGCTGTTTGAGGTCCTTGACATTTGGTACGCATAGCCTTTCTCCGTACCACAATATTCCTTGCTCATCTATGTTGAATTCTGAGGCTCTTCCCAAACTCACTTTTCTTTTTATGCCCTCAATGCTGGGGTGTCCGTGCTGGGCTTCCTTGATACTTTCCATTAGGGTAGGCTGTAGTTCTATATTCGACACACTGCCTTCGGTAACCATTATTAGATTGAGTCGGGCAAATTCTTGTTGAAATTATGGCCTCAACTTTGGTATATTGTCATTGTCCGTGCTGGGATTTCGACTAAGTGCATCTGCCACAACATTTGCTTTTCCGGGATGATAGTGGATTCCAACATCATAATCCTTCACCAACTCTAACCAGCGTCGTTGCCGTAAATTTAACTCTGGCTGTGTGAAAATATACTTAAGACTCTTATGGTCTGTGTATATCTCGCAACGATTCCCAAGTAGGAAGTGTCTCCATTCCTTGAGTGCATGGATGACTGCTGCCAATTCCAAGTCATGAGTGGGATAATTTTCCTCATGCTTGCGTAGTTATCTGGAGACATACGCAACTACCTTGCCTTCTTGCATTAATACGCATCCGAGGCCTTTCCGGGATGCGTCACAATATACCTCAAAGTTCTTGTGTATATCTGGCACAATTAGTACTGGTGCCGTTGTTAATTTTCTTTTTAGCTCTTGGAAGCTTTTCTCACATGCTTCTGTCCATTCAAATTTCTTGCCTTTCTTGAGCAATTGTGTCATGGGCTTTGCTATAGTGGAGAATCCTTCAATAAATCTCCGATAATAGCCTGCCATTCCCAAGAAACTCTGTATGTCCGTTACGTTGGCTGGCAGTTTCCAGTCAAGTACGGCCTTGACTTTTTCCGGATCTACTGCAATACCTTCTTGGGTTAGCACGTGGCCCAGAAAACCCACCTGCCTTAGCCAAAATTCACATTTGCTGAACTTGGCGTACAGTTGATGTTTCCTGAGTTCTCCGAGTACAATCCTGAGATGTTCGGCGTGCTCTTCTGGTGTTTTGGAATATATCAGAATATCATCGATGAACACCACAACAAACTTGTCCATATACTTCATAAACACTTTGTTCATGAGGTGAACAAAATATGTGGGGGCGTTGGTTAGCCCAAATGGCATTACGGTGAACTCATACAGCCCATATCTGGAGGTAAATGCGGTCTTGGGAATATCTTCTATTCATACTTTTAACTGGTGGTATCCTGATCTCAAATCAATTTTTGAGAAGACTTTGGCCTGTGCGAGCTGATCGAATAAATCATTTATTCGGGGCATTGGGTATTTGTTCTTGATTGTGACCATGTTGAGAGCTCGATAATCAATACACAACCTCATTGTTCCATCTTTCTTCTTGGCAAATAAAATTGGAGAACCCCAAGGTGAGGAGCTGGCTCGTATGTATCCTTTCTCCAATAATTCTTTTATTTGCTTCTTCAACTCTACCAATTCGGATGGTGCCATTCTGTAAGGTTTCTTGTAAATAGGAGTGGTCCCGGGTGCTAGCTCAATGTTGAATTCTATCTCTCGGTCTGGTGGCATGCCTGGTAGTTCTTCTGGAAACACATCTGGAAATTCACATACCACTGGAACCTTGTTCAGCTGAGAAACGTCCACCTTGTTTAATCTAGGTTGCCGAGGTATTTGTCTCTCTTTGGCTGAAACTTTTATTTTCTTCCCTTGATGGTGGGTGAGAATCACGGTACGGTTGAAGCAGTCAATAAAACCTTTGTTGGTGGTCAACCAATCCATTCCTAGGATGACATCCAGTCCTTTGCTTTCCAGTACAATAAGGTTGGCGTAAAATTTCAATCCTTCAAATTCAATAACCACACCTTGATAGTAACTCTGGGTCACCTGCTTAATCCCAGGGGACTTGATGATCATCGATTTTTCCAAGGGAAGCATCGAAAAATTATTTTGCAAAGCAAAACTTTTCGAAACGAATGAGTGAGAAGCTCTAGAATCAAACAAAACCATGGCAGGTATTGTGTTGACGGGGTACGTACCGAGTACGATATCTGGGGCGTTCTGTGCTTCCTCTCGGGTCACGTGGTTCAAGTGACCTTTCCGGTGGTTGTTGTTGGGGTTGAAATTGCTTCGCTTTGGTGCTGAATTATTTCCACCATTATTGAGCTTCGGGTTTGAGTTCCTTGGCTTGGGACACTGCTTGGCATAGTGCCCTTCTTCTCCACAAGCATAACAGGTAACGCCTGGGCGATAGGTGAACTCTTTGTCTCTTGCATGGACATTCTTGGTTGGACGTGAATTATTCACCGGGGTTTTGTGTGAATCCCCCTGCTGAAATTCCTTCTTACTTCTATGATTGCGAGAAAAATTAGTCTGGTCCCTTTTCCGTTTGCGGATATCTTCCAGGCTACGTCGTTCATTTTCCAGTGTAATGGCCTTATCCATCAGTATTTTAAAATATGGAAAGGTGTGCACAACTAGCTGGCACTTAAGGGCGGGTGCCAGGCCTTCCAAGAATTTTTCCATCTTCTTGCTCTCGGTCATGCGTTCCTCATTGGCGTAGCAAGACAGTAGTGTGAATTGGCTGTTCTATTCTGACACTATCATGGCTCTTTGCTTGAGTTCATCAAATTCCTTCTTCTTGATTTTCATGACGCTCTTAGGAATATGTGCCCCACGAAAACCTTCTTTGAAATTTTCCCAGGTGATTTCATTTTCGTTGGGGTGCATGTGCAGGAAGTTTTCCCACCACGATGCAGCTGCACCTATGAGATAATGTGGTGCATACAGTACTTTTTCACGGTCTGAACACTGTGCGATAATTAATTTTCTCTCCATGTCTCGAAGCCAATCCTCGGCCTCAAGAGGCTTGTCAGTATGAGAAAATGTTGGAGGACGCGTCTTTTGTAACTCAGATAATTTGGATTGCGGTTGATACTAACCACGGTTATTTCCCATATTGATGAATTGGTTCATCATTTCCTGGTGTTGCTGCTGACTCTGTTCATACAAACGACAAACTTGTGTAAAAGCTGTTTCACTGTCTAGTTGACTTGTCTGACCCTGAGTGAAATTCTGGTTCTGTGGTGTGCCATAATTTTCTTCTGGCTGAGTTGGCATGGAGTGTGTCCAAGGACGAGACATCTTTCACTCTGGGGATATATTTTTGTGAAGTCGTAAGACAAGAAAGATAGTCGCAAAAGTCAATAAAATCACACCCAAAGGACATTTTTAAACTCCATGGTATTTTTTTGTTGGAAACACACGATTGCGCGCGGAGAAGGACTAGTGTATATCTTACACGCGGGCATAATTATACATTACATCACTCAGGATATGCGTACATAATCCTGACATGTTATTTAAACTAGTGCACTCCTCCAGATCCTACATGGTGCGCAAACAGGCTACTTCTCACAACCTATGTACATAGAAACATATTACACAAGTTGATACATCGCATGGCGTCTATGCGTACTTAGTTGGAGATGGCGAGGATCTCGCTTGGCATGCCGAGGGTGAGACGCAGAGACGCTGGGGAATCAACCTCCTCCTCGCTAATAGGTTCTAGACGAGAAATGTTGTGCTGAGCTGATGGAGCAGGTGCCTTAGGCGGAATAACACGAATACGAGTGGGTGGAATAGGTGGGGTAGCACGTATGGGAGTGGGTGCAACAAGTGGTGCAGAGCGGACGGGAGTGGGTGCAATAGCCTGGTTAAATTCGTCTGTGGTAGGCAGACGACGAGCAGAGGCGAGTATGGTAGGTGAGTGAGAGGCTGTGGATGACACAAAAGTCAGTGGTGGAGCGGTGTGCAGGAGTTCCCTCCTGTTAGCAGCACAGCCATGAACTGAGTCCATGCGTGCAGCTACGAGGTCATCCACCATGCAGTCGAATGCTGCCTCCAAGGCTCGGAGGTACTCGACAAGCATCTCAAAGGCTTCGTCTCGCTCTCCTCTGGGGCAAGAGAAGGAGTAGTGACAGGTGTAAGGCACATGGCATGGAAGGTAGCGGTAGCGACGGGTCTTCATTGCCGGAAGAACATCCTGAAGACGGGCTATCGTCTCGCGGGCAGCCATCTGCATAGCATGCCTTTTTGTAGGCATGGCTCTCCCCACGAATCGGAGGCGGCGTACTTCAGCATGGCCTCCCCTGAATTGCACCGCGGCCTGGTGCATAGTCAGACTGTCGTTGATCTTGTGTGGATAAAGCATGAAGACTGGGCACACGGATGGCCCCATCGCGACCTGAACGATGAAGGAGAGGAGTTTGACGAATCCCTCAGGCACGTTGGCGAACATCTGAGACTCGCAGTCGTTGCCGGCCATCTACAAAAGTAGGCAAAAATTCTGAGTGGTCAGATCATAAATTTTATGCTGACTGTCAGAAAATGACTACATTTGTAAAAACATGAATAACTCTATCATGCTAATAACCAATTAGCGATCGCACCTAGTGGCTTCCTACAGTCAGCCTGGCTCTGGTTACCAAGTCTGTCACGACCGGTTTTTCAATAAAAATATTTATTGAGAAAACCAATCTTTAGATCCCAGTATAGGAAAAGTTATCCTTTCTGGTAGACAAAGCTTGATAAACAGAGAACCAGTAGCATCAAATATATTACAGGGTTGAGCTGAGGTTGCTCAACAATTTATTACAGACTCGCCAATATTTTACATAGGGGCGGTTATGACACAGGGGTGGGGTGGCATGCTACTAGCTCGAGGGAAAAGTGTTGGTGGATAACTTGACTTCTACTGGCAGTACATCGAGCGTCGAGGTGAGGCTCGATGAATTTATTCGGGGTTGCGGAAGCGGATAATACAATGACCAAGACAGGATCACACGGGACTGACTGGGACTCCTCTAGGCGTCGCACTCGCTATCAAACTCTTCATCCATGAGATTGCCTTCATCAGCATCTGGCCAAATCAACAAGCCAGGTGAGTACTTGAAAGTACTCGCAAGACAGTTCGGACAAAAGATATAATCAATGAATGCATGAATGCGTCATAAATAAAGGATGATGCTCATATAACAATGGTAAGATCTGCAGGACTTGATAAATAAAATAAATAGCTGAAAGACCGATCGGGTGTCTGGAGCGACGCCTCGAAAGGTAAATAAAAAAAACATGCCGCAGTCGGGCGTCTAAGCGACACCACATAAAGGGCTTAAAAGAAATGCCACAGTCGGACGTCTGGGCGACATCACATAAAAGGGCTTTAAAAGAAATGCCACAGTCGGACGTCTGGGCGACATCACATACAGGGCTTTAAAAGAAATGCCACAGTCGGACGTCTGGGCAACATCACATAAAGGGCTTTAAAAGAAATGCCACAGTCGGACGTCTGGGCGACA